>NW_019384562.1:296012-553927 GCF_000671375.1 Centruroides sculpturatus
GAAATGTTTCTTTCACAAGAAATGTATAAAATTACAATAATAAACTCAACTTACTAGCCTAAAATCTCCGTAGCGTGTTGCCAGGCGGCAGAAAGTATATATTTAATTATAATAAAGTTACAATAAATTAAGTTAATATATAATTATATATACAGTACCTAATTTATATATAATTAATATATAATTAATATATAATTATATGTACAGTACCTAATTTATATACAATACTGTACAGACGATAGCAAACTCAATTTAGCCGCTTTGTAGCGTGGCGCAGGGTCGGAGGAAAGTAGTTCGGCTGCTCATCCACTATTGGTCCAGACTATCAATCTTGTCACAAAACGACGTTATAGGAGGTATTTTATACAAATGTTTCTACAATTTTTTCGCTACGTTATAGGAATTGTCGTTATAGGAACGTACATTATAGGGGGGTCGACTGTATATGATGGTGAAAGTGGTTAAGATGTTGGCCTATTTATTGCAACCTACCATTGCAGGCCCGGTCGAATCCACAATGGGCCTGCAATGGGATTAAATTTTAACTAATTTAATTTAAATAATTAAATTAAAACTAAGATTTTTTTCCATAATAAATATTGATGTATTTATTTTTTATAGTGCTGTTGAGCATCAAGAATTAATTATAGAAATTAAACGAACTCACGAAAGAGAGAAAGATATGTTACATGAAGAGAATAGGAAGCTCGTACAAGAAATTGATCAGGTATTGTTTTATCTAGAACAGTGTTTCTCAACGGGGGCGATATTGCCCCCATGTGGTCGTTTTTCCATGTTGAGGGAGCGATTAGTAACAATTTATATTTTGGGGATGAAAAACAATTTTCTGGGCGATATAGTAAAACATTATATTAAGAATAATTAGATATTTTATTCATTATATCGTACAATAATTAAACAAATAACATTATACTAGTCAATAGTCTATTCAATGCATCAGAATTTTGTAGTGAAGGGGGCGATACTACGTAATGGTTTTATTGAAGGAGGGCGACGATTTGTTAGAGGTTGAGAAACACTGATCTAGAATGACAGTTTTTTCATAATATAGTTCTAGATTGGTGGCACCCAAACTACAGTCCATGGGTCAAATCTTATAAATGTTAGAAATAGACCTACTTGACAATAAATTACACTTTATGCCAGCTTTAAAAGATTAAATATTTGACACTTCCGTGTTGCAGCGTTACAAATAGTGACTTGTTAAAATTCACATGTATTCGTAAGCACTTTCAATAGATTATAGAGCTAGCTATTGAAAGTGCTTGCAAGTACATGTGAATTTTAACAAGTCGCTATTTGTAACGCCGCAACATGGAAGTGTCAAGTATTTAATAGACCTACTTTTTGTGTATATAGAAAATACAAAATATTTGTGACCCATGTACTTACAACTTATGCACAATTTGGTCAGCCAGTTGAAAAGTTTGGGCATCACTGTTCTAGGTAAAGAAATTAAATTTTCATTTTAAATTGATTTAATTTTTTAATATTCAGTTATCGCAAATCATCAAAAGACAGCAGGACGAAAGAAGAAGGATCGAAGATGATTTGATAAATGTCAGAGAGAAACGTGAGTCTATTGCTCAATGGGAAGCACAAATCAGTGAAATTATTCAATGGTTAGTATCTTTAAAACAGTTTCAAACTAAATACTTTCAATTTGTTAGCTTTTCTTTTTCTTAACTTAGTTTGAATCTCTGATTTATCACAGTTGTAAAATACACTTTGTTTCACAGTTTAAAAATTAATCATTTTCATATTGCATGCATTCTTTTGCATACGTTTGGGACCTTGCCAATAGATGAGGAGAGGCAACTGCTTCAGATGCCAAATTGGAAGGGGTACTAAAAAGGCATCATAATGTTATAGAAGTATAAAGTACATTAGCATCATCGTTAGGCTGGCCTCGCTGCCAAAAGTATTCGGATAAATATTTGTAATATCATTATTTCTTTATTTAGTATAGCCTGAAGTAAATACAAACTGTAATTATATATTTATTGAGAATATAAAATTACTACTTTTACTGGAAAATATAAAATTGAAAATGAAAATTGACATTTATTGCAGTCTACAATTAGAAAAATGATTAGATTTTCATCAATCTTACTTACTAATTCTTCATTTACAAGTTGTCTGAAAGTTTCAGGAGTGAGTTTAAGCAAAAAATTTACTATTTTAATTTCAGTTTTGAACTCAAAATTTTTGGAAATAAACATAATTAGATGAAGTAGTTGTTAATATTAACTAAATTTGAACTTTGTTAAAAGTGTTTTTAAAGAAATTTAATTAATTGAAAATTTTAATTAATACAGAAACTGAGTTCAAATTACATTGCTAACTGAATAACAGGCCAGATTTATTATTCGATTAAATATACAAATGTTGTATAATTTGAACTAAAGGTAGGCAATCAAGTTGCCATCTCAAAGTAAATTAATTAATTTAAAATATTCTGGAAGGAAAGATCAATTCAGAATCAGACTCAGTTATGCTATCTGAACCTCTCCAACTTTCTAAATATGTCACCCAAAATGAAGAAACCAATTGCATGTACAGTACATCAGAAAGGTTAATTAAAAGAATTAATCTGTAAATTAGTATACTTAAATTAAAATTTTAACAATAATAGACAAATATGCAAGCACTTTCAACAAGGAAAAGTTCTGTCATGTTCAGACACAAATCTTTGAAGTTTGAATACTTTTTCTGGATAGTTAAACAGTTTAACAGTCCAGAAAAACAATTCAAACTTCAAAGATCTGTGTCTGAAGATGACAGAACTTTTTATTGTCAAAAATGCTTGTGAATTCATGTATTATTGTTAAAATTTCTATTTAAATATATTAATCTAACATTGGGAGAGACAATAATTCTTTAAGGTAGCGTCTAAGTTAGTTGGTCTGGAAGCAAAGATTGGACAGAAGTCCAAATAGCGTAATTGGCAACACAATTGCACAGTAAGGAGTTGCAGGTTAGTCTAAACTTTGGTCTTTGGATTAATCTTAATTGCCTACCTGTGGTCCAAATTACTTGGCATTTGTATGTTTGGTTAGCTAAAATGTAGTTTGATAATAAACTCTGCTCATTATTTGATCAGTAGTACGTATCATTTCCTTGAAGTCCAACTATATTCGTGTATAGTTTTTTGTAGTTTAGTTTCTTAAATACAAAACTGTGAAATTAATACAATTGTTGCATTTAGGGTCAGTGATGAAAAAGATGCAAGAGGATATTTACAAGCCTTAGCTACTAAAATGACAGAAGAACTGGAAAGTCTGAAAATCAGTGGAATGTCTACAACACTGGTGAGTACTTTAATGAAATTGTCAGCTCTGATTAGTTTGATATATTAAACTAGCAATGATGATTTATTGTACTAGAAGTTTTAAATATCTGCTGAGATTCAATTTGTTTTAAAATTACCAAAATTAACAAATCAGGTTGTGTGCATTCAGACACAAGGTAAATTATATAGCTAAATGTTACAAATGTCTGTAATACATATATCGGTCATCATAAAAGGATTTATTAATTAATTTTTATCATTTTATTTTTCTGCACCTTCTCTGCATATAATTTTTGAATAAAGGTATGAAATACTTATATCAAGTTTGATGGTGCTTGATATAAGCATGTTATATCAAGAATTATATATAAAAAAATTAATAATTCAAAAATGTAATAGCATATAATTTACAAAATAAATGATTTAAAGTCTTTTAAGAAATTTTAAGACTTGCTTCTTTTATATTTTCTTTCTGCATAATCTAATATATAATCGAGACGGGTTGATGATGATAATAATAATAATAATAAGTGCAGAGCCCAAACGGTTAGGAGTTGAAAGTTGAATTATAAATATTATTCTTGGCATCAAATCCACAGTTTTTTGAAGTTTTAGACTTGATTCTGTCCCATTCTTTTGTAATGATGACTTCTAACTCATCCATATTTGAAAATTGAAAATTATTGGGATAAATCTGTCTTGCCAATATTTCCAATGGATTTTTCTATGGTATTAAGTTTTAGATTTTTGTGAAGGTGGGTATAAAATTTTCAATATTTTCCTTCTTAAACCTTTATTGATGTGTGATAAGGGACATTATGATCTTGAAACCAGCAATTAACAGTTGATGTAAGATTAGTTTTCTGTCAATACTATTTGATAAATAGTTTCCAAGTTTTTTCTAATGATTGCATCTTCTAATTCCTTTTTTCCGTCGGAGCCTATAGGTGGTCAGTGGACAAAACCATCAAACATTGGTAGTTGGCTGCAGGTTGTTCTTGCATGTCTAACACCTAAATAGGGGGCCAGTTTTTCACAGAAAATTCACAAGAGGAGATACCTCCTCTTGGCAGATTATCCATGTCGTTATTAGACAGTATGCACTTCTTGCAATAATTCTCTTTTGCTGCCAAAAACAGCAGTTTTAGATTGTTTACTAGCTCCGATGGTTCTCAAAATATGATCCTCGAACCACTGGTGGTCCGCCACAGTCATTTTCCAGCAATTTTGTGCTGTTGTATCCAGAGAAAAGAACATTACATATCACATACTGGATAGATTGTGTGCCATAATAATTTCTTTCATGATCTGAATTGATATATACAGGATAAGAAGTGGATGGTGCATAGATGTCCCTGGATTAATAACTTTGAAAATCATTGTACTGTATCCATTAATATTCCAAACAACTGCCATATTAAGTCAGGCTACTTCTCCTCGATTATTTTTAATTTCTAAATATTTGTCACTAGAGTCAGGCATTAGGGGGCCATCTCTTATTAAGTTTAGTAATTATAATTAAATTGACTTTTATAAAATTTATTTAGAAATTAATTAAAAATAATTGCTGAGAAGTAGCTTGATTTAATATGGCCATCATTTGGCATATTACTAATATATTGGGTTTCATGATGTTTGTATAATTGTATCTAATACTGTTTTATCTCAAATGTAGCTCTGGACATACCACAGGAATATAGATTTGAATAGATATATCTATAATTTATTGAAATTCTGACATTTTCATTTGCTTAATTTCTTTTACAGGAAAAGAATTGGAGGAATAGAAGATCACAGAAGCTGGATAAAATGGAACTCTTGAGTTTACAGTCCAGTTTGCAGAGTGAAATCCAAGCCAAGCAAGCAATTAGCGATGAACTTACAAGAGTTAGAGCCGAACTTGTGGCCCAGCAAAAGTAAATTATTTTCTGTTTATTTTAATTTGGTGAATTTTATATCTTGTTTTTTCTTCTTAAAATTACATTTAATTATGTAATTTATCTATCTAATAACACAAAATAAATATATTCATTTTATCTTTAAGGGAACTTGTTGAAAATCAACAAAAGACTGAATTATTTAAAAAAGATATTATGAAGAAAGATGCTCAAATCAGAGAACTACAACATAGATTGGCTGCTGGAGATAGCTGTAAGTAATTACTTAGCAGTTCAGTTTAAGGTGTAATGTATTGTGTAATTGAATATTAATATGTTCAAAGTATTTTCATAAGCATTATTAAACAATTTGTGAATTATTCTAAGTCTGTGTTAGAATGTTAAAATTCTTGTTTTTTTAATTGCTATGTTTGATGAAGAGATACTAAGGTTTTGCTATATCTTATTGGCTCCATTATAAGTAAACAACTATAATTTGCTATCATTGCAATTTTTATTTTATAATATAAGCTTATAATGGGGAGCTTCATTTAATTGTAACATTACGAGTATTCATAAAGTTAGAACAATGCATTCTATAACAGAAAATACCAATTCACAATTATATTAGCTTATGCATGGGTCAGGAAATATAGTGTCTTCCAGTACACACAACCTGCTGCAGTGGCTAGCAAACATTGCAATGTGTGATTCTCCTGGCACCTGAAACAGAGGAGGCTACTCTAGTAGCCTTTGCACCTTGCATTTTCCATAAGAAAGGAGCTACCTACTACTGCACTAGTGATCATCACAACACAATAAAGACCCTGTATTACTGTGTTAAAAAAAACAGTGTGTTGTTACTTCTGCATTATGGTTACAACTAACATGTACAATGTGGCTGTATCTATTAATGACAATGAGGATATCATGTTTCATCAAACAACTTTACTCCATTTATGTTGTTTTTATAATTAAAATTATTGAAAATAATTGCTGTGTTGTAATTGAATTGCTGTGCTTTCAACTTTAACTTGAAAAATGTTTCTCTCAGCCTATTTGCATCAACCGTGAGCATTGTCAATTTGTTTAACTGAAGCGGAAACAGAACTGCATGCCATTAGCAATACTTTGCCACCAGCTGCAATAGTCTCGGTAATAGAACCAAAAGCGCTAATGTTGCTGCAATATTAGTGCACCAGAACACACAGATAGCAAACAGAAAAGAAATGCAGAATAATTAGGGTCTTCAGCAATAATTTAACATAGCATTTACTATTGTCAGGTGTGTACTTTCTTAATTCACAACTAATATGGATTATATAATCTAAAGCGTTATTAAAACAAATTTTCTCAAATTATATTTTCAGGTTTAGAATTTATTTAATTATTTTTAACTTTCAGTCTTGGATAGTCATACATCTCAAATGTCTTTCCTTGAGCAATTTTTAAAAGACACTTCCCAACAAGTTGCAAGAAGCAACAGTGGAGAATCAGCAGGTGCCGGCGATGAAGCGGACGTGGAAGATAATCAGCCTCCATCCGTAACTAGTAGTAAATCTAATATATCTGAAACAAGTGTAGTGAGTGTTTAACATTTTACTTTGTAAATATTGTTTTATATATATATAATATATAATCTGATGTAATTTATAATATAATAGATTATTTATTCAAATTATTTATTTATTAAAAGTTAATTTAATACCAAATAAATTCTGTTATTTTCATTTTCCTTTACCACTTTTAACTTAAGTTGAAAAATCTATTTATATGTCTACTCTCCTTTCCTGCCCGATTAATTCTATATCTTTTATTGATATCTATTTCTGATGTTGCTTTTTATTTGTTTAAGGAGACATTCAATACGAACAAATGTTTTTTTAGTTTTCGTATATTAATATTTTACTAAATTATATTTAAATATTGTCAAAAAACTGGAGAAAATCTAATAGTTTTCTGCAATCTTAACCAGTAAAACTGTGTAAAACATACAAAATATTATTTTTAAATATCCATATTGTACTTATAAAATTATTGTTAAGACAATGTTGGATACAGTCTTTTATTATTAGTCAGCACTTGTTATAAAGAAACCTCTATCTGTGAGGGATTGGTTCTAGGACACCCATGGATGCTCTAGTTACTTATATAAAATGGCATATAACCTAATAGTAGAGGATACTATTCAGTATTAGTATTACTTATAATACCTAATACTATGTAAATAGGCATTATGCAGTATTGTTTGGGTAATAACAATTGAAGAAAGTCCATACATGTTCAATTTGGATGCATCCATCATGGGCCTAACTACATAATGTGTGTCGGCAGTGACGTAACATTTTCTTTCAGCATTTACAGATTGCTTTCATTTAACAACCTGAAGAGAAACACGTAGAATAAAATACAAGCAATTGACATATTGCACTTATAATTTTCTTAGCGTATTTTAGTTTTCTTTTGTGTGTGTATCGATTCATTTATTTATTTTACATATTTCATACACTGCAAGCAATATCCTTTATTGCGTAATATTATTGGATGCAATGTTATTTTATAAATGTGATTTTTATATAAGAATAAGACTTGCTTTATACTTAAGCTTGTTACAAACCTAAGCTTGAGAAATAAGATTGTGCATTATATGTTGAATATGAAGAGATCTTAAAATAGTCATTGATTATTGTTCAATTTCCTTTTTTAATTCGATGCTATGATTATACAGTTCATATTATTCATATGAAATGTGTAATCATATCAGTAAAATACAGTAAGAAAATATTAAAATGTTATACAGTCAAGTTTACTTAATAGAGCACTGAATAAGGAAGAAGTTAGCTTAGGAGAACACTCCTCCATGTTCCTGATTTTTTTTTTCATGTTTTACATTAGCAGGACTCTTGACTGGATAGTAGAGCAGTCCATATAATGGAGCACTGCATCGGCAGCATTTTTAATGGCAGTCCACGTAAGAGAGTGCATAGCAGCAGAGCTTGCTTTGCTCTGATATTTATTGAGATTTGGCAAAATGTTTCATTGGACAGCTTTCTAAATAATGGACTATCAAAAGATTTCCTGATAAGTGATCCTGAGTGTTCTCTTACCAGGCTTCTATTTTACTGTTTTTTTCTTAATTCTTCTAAGGCCAGTACTCATTTAAGACTGCTCCACATTGGTAAGCTACAACAGAAGTCATTGTTTTTGTTACTGTGGTGTGCCATCAAATAACATTGGAAAGGTTGGACGATATGAATTTGGTGTCCAACAACATCAATGTAAATGACACTTTTACATTAGTTGGCACTTAATTTTTCCATTTACCATCATGGTAAAAGCTAAATTTTACTCAACTTGTAAGCATGTCTGTTTTTCACTGTGGTCCAATGTCTCGATGGTTACTAAATTTCTGCTTTGTTGCTTATGTTGCAGATTCCATTGTAGTGAAAACCAGCCTTTACCATTCAATAGAAATCATAAAACTGTACTCATAGGACATGATAAATGATCAAAGACATATTGTTGTTTACTTGACAATTTCAAACTTTTTTTAGTTCATTTATATCAAATTATAAATAGAAGAATAATAAAAATATTAAAATTTTTAACAATTAAACAATCTCTGACAGTTTTGTTATTTGCAGCATCCAATAATCAATAGCTGTAATCAATGTTAGTTAGTGATATTTCTGTAAGATACATATTAATCATTTTGTTAGTTTTGTGTTGACTCCATTGCAACTAATTAAGCAAAAAATCAAAACAGTGGGAAGCCCACAGTTCTCTGTTCACTGTTTTGGATCTTAATTAATAAAGAATTGTTGACTCCTAGAAAGAAATTATTTTGATTTTAACTTGATGCAATTAATTTGCCCAACAGACGGGTTTTTGATGTACTCAGTTTAAAGGTTTGGCCGACTAATAGTGTTGTCAAATTACCCTAGGTTATGTAATATATATAGACCCTGCTGTACATTCATATGACAGTATGTTCCAGACTTCTAATTATACATGACCCACATCTCTAAAGTCTAAGTACTGGTAGAAACATAATTAAGTATACATTAAATGTAGTGTTTATAATAGATGTTACAGATACTTGAATCTTTTCAGAAGCCATTGCTAAAGTTAAATATAAGTAAAACATGCTAAAAATTGAATGGAAGAATTAGCAATAACTGTAGTGTTTGCCACCCGTAACCATTTGGCAAACGAGTCTGGCGGCAGCAAGAATTTTAAGCATCTCTCATAATTTTGTTCAGATTTAAAAGGGTGCCAGAAAATCGGTGGCAAACCCACAGCCTAAAAATAATGTTGCTTGCTTAGGCATAATGTTCTAGGACTTGTAATTTATGATATTTATAAGAAAAGATTATATAGTATTGTTTGCAGATATTAATTTCATTCACTAGTTGCTTTAATTTATTTTAATTTAATTTTTAAAAACTGTTTATTTTTACTTCATTAAATGATCTTTTTTCCTTAGGGACGACTTTTAACCTCGATTAAAGGATTCTTTTGCACCAGGATTAGATTATTATTAAAACTGCTCTTATTCTGTTTCTTAAACACTCAACTGTATGTATTATAAATTTGAAAATACTTCTAAAATTGATCATTTCTTTGTATCAGTGTATTTTAATTTTGTAATTTATTATTAAGATAAGGTTTTAAAGATTCTCTCTACACTTTATGCTTATTTAATTTTAATTTTAGGGAATTTATATTGCTAACAAAATATAAATATTAATATTATTAAGTTGAAAGTAAATAGAATATGAAAATAGAAAGGTATGTAAATAAATTCTTGCTTTCCAATATTTCTGTTTGTTGGGTAGGCTATATTGATGGCTGAGGTAGTTAAGGTAGGACCCACTATCAATTTCAAGCAGTCAAAAACCCTACATATTTTTTGAAGGTGATCCATCCCTCACCATCTGGTCATCTTCATTGCAGGAATCAACTAAATCCATTAAAAGATCATCTTAGTATCGATGGGTGGAGAGTCAAAAATGAAAAGTAGGCTATATTATAAAAATTGACATATACTACTAGGATTTTTGGACCCTTGATGATCTGTGGTATCAGAATATTCAGATTTGATTCTGAATCAAATTTATGTGGTGGTCAGTTTCTGCTCATTTGAGGTCCAAGCCTTCTCCTATCTGATGGATGGGTACTTGGCATTAAATGTCAACTTGGGTTCAGTTCCGTATTGGATCATAAATACGAGGGTCATATATCTCTTTCCAGTGTGTCTTTATAGTACAGTTTAAAGAATTTCTTTACTTTTTATATCTGTAAATAAGTATTTTATTCTGCAAAAGATGTATATCTTCACTAATTATGCTATAAGGTAGTGTGATTTCAATTAGATTGCAGTTTTACTTTCCTGGCTGTTATGTGTATGTAACAAGGGAAAGTATTGGAATCGTGTCAAATTTGAGCCTCCAAGTTTTTTGCAAATCTCCACGTTTTAAGACCCAAATCCAAGGAAGTAGAAAAAAAGGCAAAAAATTGTGTGTGTTGGCATTATTTTTACTAATATCTTAGGATGGGGTAAAGATTAAGGAACGAAATTTGGCACTGTGATTTGTGTATGAGGGGCATCAATGTTGTTAAATTTTGGTGATTAAAGGTTGTGGGGGTTGGGAGATAAAGGCGGTCATGTTTATCTCCAGTAGGGTTGGACTTAATGATGATTGTACTCGTTAACATTTATACTTTTTTATAAAACTCATCCCTACTCTCAAAATTAAGCCTTTTGCCATTTTATAGTAGTTTAAAATATTTATTTAAAAAAAAAAAAACAATTTTTTTTATAATAATCTTCTAACATATGGCACCACATACAATTTTATTAAATTTATATTGTAATTAAAATTATAAAAGTTATTTTCTAAATAAGATCTCATAATAGCTGGGAAAGTTATATAGCTTGTTGCCGGATTTTTTCAATGGAATTTAGTCTTAGTCGTTGACAAAGTTACATCAATGGAGGTAGATTATATTAATCACTTCTGAGTTATCAGCATTTTGAGAGATTTGTAGCTTACTATGCACAAGATTATTGTTATATCTCCAAAAGTGAATTACTTATAGTTATATCATGCCAAGTACTTCTATTTTGGTGTTGCTATATCTGTCATTTATGATGATTTTAATTTACGAGCACTCAAAGTTTGTGTCGCTTAAAAATAACATTATTAAAACCTGTTTGAAATAATTTATAGTACAAATGTAAATTAAGGGAAAATAATGAATTTTTATCTTAATGTCACTATTCAAACCTTTAAAAATGCAGCATAATTTTAATTTTCAAACATTAATTTTTATCAGAAAAATTATTAAATTATTCAAATTATTAAATACTTGTACTTATTAATGCTTTAGAATTGGGTTTCTTAACTTTTATGAACTTAGATATGGAAATTACATATTTATTTTACTAATTTCTATCTGAAATTTCACACTTCTTTTAATTACGAATGCATACAACAGATTATGGTAGCAGCATTAACAGTAGCCGCAACTTTGTTGTCGAAAGAAATCTCGTATATATTCATCTCACTTTTAAAAAAGTTTTATTTCGAAAAGGGATCCGTAGGCTTTATCCGACTGCCAAAGAAGTCTGTGGCATAAAAAAAATTATGATGATGATAGAGGCACAACTTTGCAAATGATGTAATTTTATTTATAAAAGTAGATACTCAGATTGACTTTGTGGTTAAGAAATTACAAATGTGTTAATGCAAAATCACATCATATAATATAAAAATTTACATCCTGTAAGTTGCTACAAATCGGAAATAGTAACGCGATACGTTTAACCTGTTGATGGCAAATTCTGGTAAATTGCCGAAATTGTTAACGGGACCTTATAAATTATTCAGTTATTTAAATATGTAATGATTATTTAACATTCGTTTGCATAAAATCTTTTGTTTAACTGTAATAATTTTCGGTATTTCTGTAATTAATGCATTACAAAATATTTCTTTTCTATTCTTTTATAATTTAAACACTGACAGTTCCTTGTTTATTTTTCTCACTGTTAAAATTTTGTGTACATAATGAATGAATGGTACTTATAAATTTTCTGTATATTTTGTAATATGTGACAAACTTTGTTATGTTGCATCTTGTCTTATGTATTACTTTATATTCTTATTTACATAAAGATATTAGGTTATATTGTTCTATTGTTGTTATTTTTATACTTTTTAAACAAAAAAAATCTTTAACAGAATATAAAAGTCATTGTTAATAAACTCTTCCATTTTGAATTTTTGAAATTTTTTAAAATGGGTTTTACCTCAGAGGTTCTCAAAATGTGGCATGTGGTCAATGAATACGCTCCAAATGGTCTGCGCACAGACCTTTCTTTAAGATGCAGTTGTGTTGTTTAGCCAGAGAAAAGAGCATTTCCAAGCATTGCATATGTCTTGCATTGGGTTATGGAATAGAAAAATATTACAGAACACATCTAAGGTGATATTTACGGGATAAGAAAATGGATGGGGGTATAGGAGGTCCACAGTTCGTCTATGATTCAGTTTAAGCGGCCTGCAGATGAGTAACATTGAGAATTGCCATTTTATGAGATTAAATCCACTGTTACAGATTGTACTTTTGAATTTCTGATTATATTATTTTAAAAGTAAACGTAGCACGGTTTGTCGGAATTAGAGCTTACCTCGAAACTCTGATCCAAATTCACAAGTTTTACTCATTACAATTAACAAATATCAATGCTAAAGAATATTGCTTTTGACATATTTAGCTGGCATGTTATGTAACAAATTTGTAATTTGTCGCACACACGTAAAATATAACAGATATAACAGAAATTTGTCATCTTTATACTTTATTTAAACAATTTACATGAGTTATCTTGGTTAAAAACAAATTGAAATGGGAATGAAAGCTAATTTTTGTCACTTGATCTTTGTGTGTTCCTGGCCTTGAAGTGTGTACTTGATATCAATTTTATGTTGACTTTCATATTAAGAAACAATGCTTATTGTTTTAACTTTATCATTTAATATATGGTAGCAGTTATAGAAATTGTATCATCCATAAACACTATATAAAACTGTGTGTATTTTTTAAATTAAAATGTCATTTTGTTGCAGCTTTCTAAGAAACCAATAAGGATTGACATTGATGACATTATAAATGCAAAAACACTTTTTGTTTGCCTATGGTCTTCTGTAGCAATATTTCTGGTGAATGTAGTATTCATTTGTATAAAAACTGATTTGAAGGCAGTGCACTTTTATAAGAAACATGAAGTTTTTGATGGTTAACACCACTTAAAAGTACGTAATTGTTGTTCCAAATGCCAAAGCTTTATCTTCTTGTGAAGTAGTGCAGAGAGTATATTGTTATCAATCTACAAATGTGCATCTGTAATGGAGGAGACTGTGAATGTGGTCACAATGAACAAAAAGCCACATCAGAAGGTGAATATGTGAGTACACTGTGTTAGGATAGGCTACCAAAGTGGCTCAGCCTGCAAAAATGTACCACTAGTTCTTCCAAACTAAATGTGAAGTGGGAAGAGAAGATGCATAAGTCAATGCACAAGCTGTGCAACTTATGTTTGAAAGCCTACCATTTGCATAAGTTGTTACTTATAAGTAAAATCCTCAGGTAATGTTCTATCTGAGCTAAATAGCATATAAACCAAAGATGTTGACTTGTAGATTCTATTGTGTTTTTGGATAAATTCAAATTTAACCTTCACAGATCCGACGATAAGCCCCATGTTAATGTAGAAAAGGTGAGGTCTGTAACAGGGATTGCTTGATGTAAACAGTAAAGTTTTCAGTGAGTCAAATGGTATTGCCAAGTTAATTCTTACAATCAAGGAACAGTTTTGTGACGCACAACCTGCATCTTTTGGGACAACTCTGCACCACATCACCACATCAAGATGGCAAGTAAAGTATAGCATGCCTTTTCTGTACAGTTTGTTAGCATTACTGTCTCATAACCTAATGCAAATTGTCAATTAGTTGAAAAAATTCATACAAGAGGCCTAGATCAGACATCCAGCAGTCCCGATCTCGACCTTATTGAGAAGTTCTATCACATTATGGGCACAGAAATTTCAAAGAAGAGGCCCAAAAATAAACCAACTGCAGGAGTATATTAGAAGAGTTTTGTATCATAAGCTTTGTATACTTGGAAGAAGCTCATCGGTTGTATGTTGGATTGCTGCAAAGCATTAAAGCTCAAGACAACCACATAAAATATCAGAATCTCATTCAATGAGAAATATCTCTTTATATTGTGTTTTTCAAACTAACTTATGCTGTTATGCCACAAAACTTTCCCTTTTTGCTTCTGTATAGGTGAATGGAAAGTTCTTGCAACAGCCACTCGTTAACAGTCTGGTTGTTGCATGAAATAACACTTAGTTCAGCATAGTGTTATTTGTAATAAATTGCATTTTGTTTGTTTTTCTTGGCTTCTCTATACTTTATATGTTATCATAGCTTAAATATGCTGTTTTCTACATCTGTTTAAACTGATTTTGATGTATCCTTATATCATAGGTGATGCAATTTCTATGGCCACTACCATTTATATATAAATTTTTGCAATAATGTAATAGAAAAAGTGAAAGTTATGATGCAAAACATTCCTAATAGATTTAGTTTCTAGCAAAAAGAATGATTACATTCATTAGTTTTAGTATTATTTTTAATTCTTTTAACACGTTAATAAAATATATCAAAAGGTATTGAATTAAAATTTTTCTTGATATGTGAGGAGAGATCAAAGTAACACACAAGAATTCTTTTTGCAAATAATTTAATAGCGAGGCTAAATATGAAATATGAACAATGTTGTTGTCTTGCAGTTAGAAGTACTCTGTCTCTTTGTAATATGTGACAAACTTTGTTATGTTGCATCTTGTCTTATGTATTACTTTATATTCTTATTTACATAAAGATATTAGGTTATATTGTTCTATTGTTGTTATTTTTATACTTTTTAAACAAAAAAAATCTTTAACAGAATATAAAAGTCATTGTTAATAAACTCTTCCATTTTGAATTTTTGAAATTTTTTAAAATGGGTTTTACCTCAGAGGTTCTCAAAATGTGGCACGTGGTCAATGAGTACGCTCCAAATGGTCTGCGCACAGACCTTTCTTTAAGATGCAGTTGTGTTGTTTAGCCAGAGAAAAGAGCATTTCCAAGCATTGCATATGTCTTGCATTGGGTTATGGAATAGAAAAATATTACAGAACACATCTAAGGTGATATTTACGGGATAAGAAAATGGATGGGGGTATAGGAGGTCCACAGTTCGTCTATGATTCGGTTTAAGCGGCCTGCAGATGAGTAACATCGAGAATTGCCATTTTATGAGATTAAATCCACTGTTACAGATTGTACTTTTGAATTTCTGATTATATTATTTTAAAAGTAAACGTAGCACGGTTTGTCGGAATTAGAGCTTACCTCGAAACTCTGATCCAAATTCACAAGTTTTACTCATTACAATTAACAAATATCAATGCTAAAGAATATTGCTTTTGACATATTTAGCTGGCATGTTATGTAACAAATTTGTAATTTGTCGCACACACGTAAAATATAACAGATATAACAGAAATTTGTCATCTTTATACTTTATTTAAACAATTTACATGAGTTATCTTGGTTAAAAACAAATTGAAATGGGAATGAAAGCTAATTTTTGTCACTTGATCTTTGTGTGTTCCTGGCCTTGAAGTGTGTACTTGATATCAATTTTATGTTGACTTTCATATTAAGAAACAATGCTTATTGTTTTAACTTTATCATTTAATATATGGTAGCAGTTATAGAAATTGTATCATCCATAAACACTATATAAAACTGTGTGTATTTTTTAAATTAAAATGTCATTTTGTTGCAGCTTTCTAAGAAACCAATAAGGATTGACATTGATGACATTATAAATGCAAAAACACTTTTTGTTTGCCTATGGTCTTCTGTAGCAATATTTCTGGTGAATGTAGTATTCATTTGTATAAAAACTGATTTGAAGGCAGTGCACTTTTATAAGAAACATGAAGTTTTTGATGGTTAACACCACTTAAAAGTACGTAATTGTTGTTCCAAATGCCAAAGCTTTATCTTCTTGTGAAGTAGTGCAGAGAGTATATTGTTATCAATCTACAAATGTGCATCTGTAATGGAGGAGACTGTGAATGTGGTCACAATGAACAAAAAGCCACATCAGAAGGTGAATATGTGAGTACACTGTGTTAGGATAGGCTACCAAAGTGGCTCAGCCTGCAAAAATGTACCACTAGTTCTTCCAAACTAAATGTGAAGTGGGAAGAGAAGATGCATAAGTCAATGCACAAGCNTTAATACCAAATAAATTCTGTTATTTTCATTTTCCTTTACCACTTTTAACTTAAGTTGAAAAATCTATTTATATGTCTACTCTCCTTTCCTGCCCAATTAATTCTATATCTTTTATTGATATCTATTTCTGATGTTGCTTTTTATTTGTTTAAGGAGACATTCAATACGAACAAATGTTTTTTTAGTTTTCGTATATTAATATTTTACTAAATTATATTTAAATATTGTCAAAAAACTGGAGAAAATCTAATAGTTTTCTGCAATCTTAACCAGTAAAACTGTGTAAAACATACAAAATATTATTTTTAAATATCCATATTGTACTTATAAAATTATTGTTAAGACAATGTTGGATACAGTCTTTTATTATTAGTCAGCACTTGTTATAAAGAAACCTCTATCTGTGAGGGATTGGTTCTAGGACACCCATGGATGCTCTAGTTACTTATATAAAATGGCATATAACCTAATAGTAGAGGATACTATTCAGTATTAGTATTACTTATAATACCTAATACTATGTAAATAGGCATTATGCAGTATTGTTTGGGTAATAACAATTGAAGAAAGTCCATACATGTTCAATTTGGATGCATCCATCATGGGCCTAACTACATAATGTGTGTCGGCAGTGACGTAACATTTTCTTTCAGCATTTACAGATTGCTTTCATTTAACAACCTGAAGAGAAACACGTAGAATAAAATACAAGCAATTGACATATTGCACTTATAATTTTCTTAGCGTATTTTAGTTTTCTTTTGTGTGTGTATCGATTCATTTATTTATTTTACATATTTCATACACTGCAAGCAATATCCTTTATTGCGTAATATTATTGGATGCAATGTTATTTTATAAATGTGATTTTTATATAAGAATAAGACTTGCTTTATACTTAAGCTTGTTACAAACCTAAGCTTGAGAAATAAGATTGTGCATTATATGTTGAATATGAAGAGATCTTAAAATAGTCATTGATTATTGTTCAATTTCCTTTTTTAATTCGATGCTATGATTATACAGTTCATATTATTCATATGAAATGTGTAATCATATCAGTAAAATACAGTAAGAAAATATTAAAATGTTATACAGTCAAGTTTACTTAATAGAGCACTGAATAAGGAAGAAGTTAGCTTAGGAGAACACTCCTCCATGTTCCTGATTTTTTTTTTCATGTTTTACATTAGCAGGACTCTTGACTGGATAGTAGAGCAGTCCATATAATGGAGCACTGCATCGGCAGCATTTTTAATGGCAGTCCACGTAAGAGAGTGCATAGCAGCAGAGCTTGCTTTGCTCTGATATTTATTGAGATTTGGCAAAATGTTTCATTGGACAGCTTTCTAAATAATGGACTATCAAAAGATTTCCTGATAAGTGATCCTGAGTGTTCTCTTACCAGGCTTCTATTTTACTGTTTTTTTCTTAATTCTTCTAAGGCCAGTACTCATTTAAGACTGCTCCACATTGGTAAGCTACAACAGAAGTCATTGTTTTTGTTACTGTGGTGTGCCATCAAATAACATTGGAAAGGTTGGACGATATGAATTTGGTGTCCAACAACATCAATGTAAATGACACTTTTACATTAGTTGGCACTTAATTTTTCCATTTACCATCATGGTAAAAGCTAAATTTTACTCAACTTGTAAGCATGTCTGTTTTTCACTGTGGTCCAATGTCTCGATGGTTACTAAATTTCTGCTTTGTTGCTTATGTTGCAGATTCCATTGTAGTGAAAACCAGCCTTTACCATTCAATAGAAATCATAAAACTGTACTCATAGGACATGATAAATGATCAAAGACATATTGTTGTTTACTTGACAATTTCAAACTTTTTTTAGTTCATTTATATCAAATTATAAATAGAAGAATAATAAAAATATTAAAATTTTTAACAATTAAACAATCTCTGACAGTTTTGTTATTTGCAGCATCCAATAATCAATAGCTGTAATCAATGTTAGTTAGTGATATTTCTGTAAGATACATATTAATCATTTTGTTAGTTTTGTGTTGACTCCATTGCAACTAATTAAGCAAAAAATCAAAACAGTGGGAAGCCCACAGTTCTCTGTTCACTGTTTTGGATCTTAATTAATAAAGAATTGTTGACTCCTAGAAAGAAGTTATTTTGATTTTAACTTGATGCAATTAATTTGCCCAACAGACGGGTTTTTGATGTACTCAGTTTAAAGGTTTGGCCGACTAATAGTGTTGTCAAATTACCCTAGGTTATGTAATATATATAGACCCTGCTGTACATTCATATGACAGTATGTTCCAGACTTCTAATTATACATGACCCACATCTCTAAAGTCTAAGTACTGGTAGAAACATAATTAAGTATACATTAAATGTAGTGTTTATAATAGATGTTACAGATACTTGAATCTTTTCAGAAGCCATTGCTAAAGTTAAATATAAGTAAAACATGCTAAAAATTGAATGGAAGAATTAGCAATAACTGTAGTGTTTGCCAACCGTAACCATTTGGCAAACGAGTCTGGCGGCAGCAAGAATTTTAAGCATCTCTCATAATTTTGTTCAGATTTAAAAGGGTGCCGGAAAATCGGTGGCAAACCCACAGCCTAAAAATAATGTTGCTTGCTTAGGCATAATGTTCTAGGACTTGTAATTTATGATATTTATAAGAAAAGATTATATAGTATTGTTTGCAGATATTAATTTCATTCATTAGTTGCTTTAATTTATTTTAATTTAATTTTTAAAAACTGTTTATTTTTACTTCATTAAATGATCTTTTTTCCTTAGGGACGACTTTTAACCTCGATTAAAGGATTCTTTTGCACCAGGATTAGATTATTATTAAAACTGCTCTTATTCTGTTTCTTAAACACTCAACTGTATGTATTATAAATTTGAAAATACTTCTAAAATTGATCATTTCTTTGTATCAGTGTATTTTAATTTTGTAATTTATTATTAAGATAAGGTTTTAAAGATTCTCTCTACACTTTATGCTTATTTAATTTTAATTTTAGGGAATTTATATTGCTAACAAAATATAAATATTAATATTATTAAGTTGAAAGTAAATAGAATATGAAAATAGAAAGGTATGTAAATAAATTCTTGCTTTCCAGTATTTCTGTTTGTTGGGTAGGCTATATTGATGGCTGAGGTAGTTAAGGTAGGACCCACTATCAATTTCAAGCAGTCAAAAACCCTACATATTTTTTGAAGGTGATCCATCCCTCACCATCTGGTCATCTTCATTGCAGGAATCAACCAAATCCATTAAAAGATCATCTTAGTATCGAAGGGTGGAGAGTCAAAAATGAAAAGTAGGCTATATTATAAAAATTGACATATACTACTAGGATTTTTGGACCCTTGATGATCTGTGGTATCAGAATATTCAGATTTGATTCTGAATCAAATTTATGTGGTGGTCAGTTTCTGCTCATTTGAGGTCCAAGCCTTCTCCTATCTGATGGATGGGTACTTGGCATTAAATGTCAACTTGGGTTCAGTTCCGTATTGGATCATAAATACGAGGGTCATATATCTCTTTCCAGTGTGTCTTTATAGTACAGTTTAAAGAATTTCTTTACTTTTTATATCTGTAAATAAGTATTTTATTCTGCAAAAGATGTATATCTTCACTAATTATGCTATAAGGTAGTGTGATTTCAATTAGATTGCAGTTTTACTTTCCTGGCTGTTATGTGTATGTAACAAGGGAAAGTATTGGAATCATGTCAAATTTGAGCCTCCAAGTTTTTTGCAAATCTCCACGTTTTAAGACCCAAATCCAAGGAAGTAGAAAAAAAGGCAAAAAATTGTGTGTGTTGGCATTATTTTTACTAATATCTTAGGATGGGGTAAAGATTAAGGAACGAAATTTGGCACTGTGATTTGTATATGAGGGGCATCAATGTTGTTAAATTTTGGTGATTAAAGGTTGTGGGGGTTGGGAGATAAAGGCGGTCATGTTTATCTCCAGTAGGGTTGGACTTAATGATGATTGTACTCGTTAACATTTATACTTTTTTATAAAACTCATCCCTACTCTCAAAATTAAGCCTTTTGCCATTTTATAGTAGTTTAAAATATTTATTTAAAAAAAAAAAAACAATTTTTTTTATAATAATCTTCTAACATANATTATATGCAGAATTGGGAGTTTACGTAGATAAACAAGGAAAGAAGTCGCGCGAGAACGAACTTATGTTTTCGGCCTTTCCAACAGCAATTAGTAAGTTAATAATTAAATGTGTTTTGTTTTATTTTATTATGAAAAGTTTGTTTAATTTTACTACAGAAGCTAATTATTCTCATTTTTTTAATTAAGATTTTTTTGTCAAAACAAAAAAGCATTAACTAAAGAAAATTTTTTATTCACAAATATACATTATACAAGGTGTACCAAGTTTCCTTACTCATGTTTTGAAAATTATTTTTTTTACATGTTAAAAAAGTGACAAAAGAGATATCTACTGCTTTAGGTTTGTGATGATCCTGAAAGTAATTTTGAGCAGATCCATATGGGTTGAGTAATCTTGCATTGTCAATCGGAAAGCATGGCTACGTCAAGATGATGCTCAATCCGAAACAAAAAATTTCACTTTTGGAAGGCTTTTGCGTCAGAAAATCTTGCTAGCGATGCATAAAGATTTCAAAAAAAATTTCCTGTGGTGTAAGCTTACTTTATAAAAACTAGTTGAAAGGTTTCATAAAATCTTGATGAGTTTTTTTCATCACTGCATCATTTCTAAAGACTTGTGGCCACCTCCTTCCCCAAGAAGGTGGTGGCCACAAGTCCTTAACTATGCCAGATTTCTTTTTATGGTAGTATCTGAAAGATAGTTTATGTAAATAATTGCCGCAGTTTGGATGATCCAAAATTCACATTTCTTCAAGCATAATAGATATCACAATGTTATGATGTGTGAATAAGAATGTAATTATGTTGTCGAGTGGATATCTGCTCCAGATGAATGGTAGCCACTTCCGACATCTACTGGTACGGCTAATGGTTCATACACATTTTGTACCAATACACAAGTCGTGTTTTATTAATAAAACAATTTGAAAGATCGAGTAAGGAAACTTTTGGTACACCTTGTAGAAGACATAACTCAAGTACATTTTAAATTTGATAAAAATTCGTTTAATAAAATTGTAACATGGTCAAACCTCAGGTTTCGAGCAATTTGGTTTACAAACAAAATTTTGATCACCATACAGTAGACCCCCCTATAATGCGTAGATATGTTCCTCGTTATATGAATTTCGCGTTGTGGGAATCCTTAAATGCATGAGCCAATCGCAGCCCGACATGTGTGAAGTTTACGGACTACAGCTGTTTGAAAGGTTTTATTCCATAAAATTAATTGATTCTAGACTAATTCGACTTAACATTTTCAAAATACATATAATTTTTTGGGAATAATCCGTATAAACTATGCTATAAACAAAAAATTGTAGGATTACTTACCGAGTGTGCACCGTTCGACGTCGCCATTGCTTAAGCTTGTGTTCGTTGCGGAGCAGCACACCGAACGGCGGCCACGATTTCTGACATTATTTTTCTGCAAAAAATTCATTGAACTTTGGAGACATCATTAATAGAAATAATTTTTATGGCCATTGAATAAGAAATGTTTCTTTCACAAGAAATGTATAAAATTAGAGNGCAGTGCACTTTTATAAGAAACATGAAGTTTTTGATGGTTAACACCACTTAAAAGTACGTAATTGTTGTTCCAAATGCCAAAGCTTTATCTTCTTGTGAAGTAGTGCAGAGAGTATATTGTTATCAATCTACAAATGTGCATCTGTAATGGAGGAGACTGTGAATGTGGTCACAATGAACAAAAAGCCACATCAGAAGGTGAATATGTGAGTACACTGTGTTAGGATAGGCTACCAAAGTGGCTCAGCCTGCAAAAATGTACCACTAGTTCTTCCAAACTAAATGTGAAGTGGGAAGAGAAGATGCATAAGTCAATGCACAAGCTGTGCAACTTATGTTTGAAAGCCTACCATTTGCATAAGTTGTTACTTATAAGTAAAATCCTCAGGTAATGTTCTATCTGAGCTAAATAGCATATAAACCAAAGATGTTGACTTGTAGATTCTATTGTGTTTTTGGATAAATTCAAATTTAACCTTCACAGATCCGACGATAAGCCCCATGTTAATGTAGAAAAGGTGAGGTCTGTAACAGGGATTGCTTGATGTAAACAGTAAAGTTTTCAGTGAGTCAAATGGTATTGCCAAGTTAATTCTTACAATCAAGGAACGGTTTTGTGACGCACAACCTGCATCTTTTGGGACAACTCTGCACCACATCACCACATCAAGATGGCAAGTAAAGTATAGCATGCCTTTTCTGTACAGTTTGTTAGCATTACTGTCTCATAACCTAATGCAAATTGTCAATTAGTTGAAAAAATTCATACAAGAGGCCTAGATCAGACATCCAGCAGTCCCGATCTCGACCTTATTGAGAAGTTCTATCACATTATGGGCACAGAAATTTCAAAGAAGAGGCCCAAAAATAAACCAACTGCAGGAGTATATTAGAAGAGTTTTGTATCATAAGCTTTGTATACTTGGAAGAAGCTCATCGGTTGTATGTTGGATTGCTGCAAAGCATTAAAGCTCAAGACAACCACATAAAATATCAGAATCTCATTCAATGAGAAATATCTCTTTATATTGTGTTTTTCAAACTAACTTATGCTGTTATGCCACAAAACTTTCCCTTTTTGCTTCTGTATAGGTGAATGGAAAGTTCTTGCAACAGCCACTCGTTAACAGTCTGGTTGTTGCATGAAATAACACTTAGTTCAGCATAGTGTTATTTGTAATAAATTGCATTTTGTTTGTTTTTCTTGGCTTCTCTATACTTTATATGTTATCATAGCTTAAATATGCTGTTTTCTACATCTGTTTAAACTGATTTTGATATATCCTTATATCATAGGTGATGCAATTTCTATGGCCACTACCATTTATATATAAATTTTTGCAATAATGTAATAGAAAAAGTGAAAGTTATGATGCAAAACATTCCTAATAGATTTAGTTTCTAGCAAAAAGAATGATTACATTCATTAGTTTTAGTATTATTTTTAATTCTTTTAACACGTTAATAAAATATATCAAAAGGTATTGAATTAAAATTTTTCTTGATATGTGAGGAGAGATCAAAGTAACACACAAGAATTCTTTTTGCAAATAATTTAATAGCGAGGCTAAATATGAAATATGAACAATGTTGTTGTCTTGCAGTTAGAAGTACTCTGTCTCTACCACCAAAGAAGTTTGGAGTCATCCAACCTGTAAAAAAGATTCTAGTGATGGTGTTCTGGGATGCATACAGTGTTCTCCTGGCAGTCTTTCTTCCAACCTATGCTAACATTTTGACAAAGTTGCGTTATTTCTTTGTGACAGATACCCCGATGTATATGCTATGATTGTCAGACTACTTTTATGATGCTTGTCTGTGTGTCATGGCCAAGGTTTGTGCCAAACGTCCTGGGATATGCTCCAGCATCCATCCTGTATTCGGACCCAGTCTCTTCAGAGTTTTGGCCATTTGATGTCATGAAAACTTTCCAGGCAACTCTTCAAAACCAGATGATGAAATGAAATCAGTCTTGTGCAATTGACTATATGCTTAGAAAATGGAATTTTATGAATGGAACATAGTGAAATGGGTGCCAAGACAGGCCAAACGAGGTCAAGGGACACTGTTCTTATGTCGAAAGAAAGGCTAAGATGTGTAAAATTCCTGTGTGTTACTTTTTGATCTCTGTTCGTGTTTAAAAAACTTTTGCACTCTCCTTAATTTAAAGTTTATTCTAAACTTCTTGAATTTCTTATAATATCTTTGGTCTATAAAAATCATTCTTGAGCTTCAAAAAGTCCGTATTTACAATCATAACCTTCAATTTCAAATCCTCGAATATTTTCTATAATCCGACTAACATTAACTTTTGTTTTAGGATCGTATATTTGCTTCGACTTCTGTATCTCCTCTTAACGACTCAAAACCACAATTTACACTAATATCTTCACCAAAGGTAATCTATAGTAACTAACAACTTTCTTTATTTGTATTTAGATAATGCAAAAGTATTTAATTTTTTTAAAATCATGTGGCATTAATACTGTAATATTTAGGAATTATTCTAATTAGTAGATTGTTCTGCATGAAAATTAAATATAATTTTTATCAATATTTTACTAAAAACGTCCGGGAGTAACGGTCGAGAGAGAGAGAGAGAGAGAATTCAACACTCGAAATTGGCAATATTTGCATAATGACAAGATTAAAATTGAAAAGTAAATGCTAATTAATCCTTTAATATTTCATTTTAATGCCACCCCCTCATTATACATTTCTAAAGTATTTAGAAATAGTCAAATATTCAAAAAAATCGTCTTCTTAGCCAAAAGCTCATCAGTTCCTGATTCGAACATTTGTAGCACCTCTAAAATGCAACCACTGCACCTCGTTAATGGTCGGATTAATTAGGCAAGGTTCTGTCTGTGAAGGTAAGCAAAATATTTTGCTTTAATTCTGTAAGAATGGCACTTATGTAGTAAAACTTCTGTATTTACGAGATTTACTTTCTGCAAATTCTTCACGAGTATAACTTAACGCGGGTATGCACCACTTAACAAGGACAGAGATCCCATAAGTTTATATTTAGATACATAATATTTATTAATATGTTACGTAATAGCCTATATGAGTAGTAGGCATAATGTTCTATAGGCTGGCACATTTACTGCCTCAATAAAAATTGTTATAGCTAGCGAAGATATAGAACTGCACCCGTGATCATTTTTTGTGTCTGTAGCTACTTACAAATACAGAAATTTTACTATCTTTTATCTGTAATAAATTTTTATAATTAATATTCAAGCAGAGATTCTGTTTATATGTATAATAAATAGATAACTCGTGCAGAGAAATCAATTTGCTTTTGCTTTTATTATATAGGGCACTTCATAAAAATGTTAACACTAATATAGAAGTGGCTCGTTATGCCCCAATTTGTAGTGGTAATTTGACTTCTTTGTATTTATGTGTCATGTGCAAGAAGTCAGTACCCAATTACAGTATCTTCAAAAAAGTTTGGCCCTACTACCCTTATTGCAGTGATCATATGCTATCTCTATATAACTGTTAACTTTTTTGAAGTTACCTGTAGTATCAGTGTCATTAAGATCATTTACAGTCATAAAGTTAGTATAATTTGTTTAATAACACCCAAAATTGTCATATTTGGTATATAATTTAGTTGTTTACCTTTAATAATGCCAATCAAACAGCTATCGATAAATGAATTAAATAAAGAATTGTACATAAACTGATTATCTGTTCATAGATAAGGTCCTTATGCACACACTTAACTGATGAATGTAGATAGCTGTGGTTACAAATGTGATGTGTAGGTATAGTAAAATGACTATGCGCTACAAGAGGAGGCCTCTTGCAGTGCCCTAGCAAAAATTTTGAAGTTAATGCTTCTATCTTGAAAATTACTTTAACTATGTGACACATTTGTAACTGTAGCTATCTGCATTCACCATATGGGTGTGTAAGGACTGTACTACATTTGCTGTATAGTACAATTATATTTACGAGTATAATAAATATATCTGAGATTGAATATTAACAGAACTCTATTTGGAAATTTAAAAAAGAATTGTTGTATCAGTTCTGTTATTGCAACTTCATTTAACGTGTAACAATATTAAAACCAAGTGGTTCTTTAGATAAAAATTGAAAAAGTTGATATCCCAAATTAATAAGGTAATGGTTGTATCAGTCTCTTTAATGTATCACATAACTTTTGAGAAGAAAATGCAATTATTTTAAGAAACCCGACAGTTTGGTTCAATGAGAAATGTTTTTGTATCTTTTATCTGGACAGATTTTGTCTCGCTTTATAATTTGAAACGAATATAAGATATGTACAGTTTTTCAGAAGTGTGTGAAGTCCTTATTTGTTATAATTTAAATTTCATATACCTTCTGTTAGATCAAAACTCCACTAGTGTAAAAACAAGCGTAATTATTTTTAATCGTGTGACTGTGGTATTTTATGCCAGAGCAAGGTGTAAAACAAGCATAAAGAAAGTTGAGTAGCATTCAACTTTCAACACAAATACATCCATAAAATGATACAGTCAACCAATTGGAAGTTGGTGGACTTTACATCTTCGTGACGCCATGCAAAAATTGCAGAAAGCAAGCTTTTATGCCATTCACTCTATTCTATCTCTTGATCTTGCCATTTTGACACTTGTAAAGTTTTTTTTATTAGTTTTAACGTTAGAATGGCTACTTCTGCAAAAAGACCTGGAATAGACCTTGGAAGAATTATTGAAAACATCAAAAAATATCCTTGTATCTGTGACAAGAAGTCCTGTTCTACTGCTGGTGGAGCCAGACTTCCACTGCAATCTAAGCACAAATGCAAATAGGTCATGTAATTCAGTCCAAAGAAAGATTTGAAAATGTTTCTTCTTTAATTAAACTGTTTGTTTCCTTATACAGTAGTAGCTGTATTTTCTCCCCAAAACTTACCAGTACCAAGCTTATAGAAGTTCCTGATATATTACAATCACTGAAAAATTAAAGGAAGGAATTTTTCTAAATATTTTTGATCAGAATAAATAATTTAAGACTCTTAATGGATTTTTAAAAATTTGTTAATGTATGTCCACCCCACAAACAATATTCTTAAAAAGCATCTTTGTGCCTTAATGATATCCATGTACAGAGATGCTATCGATGAATGTTGACGGAAGAAATTGCAAGATTGCATCTTCCATCTACATTCTTAGATGTGGGATCATCCACAGAAACTTAATAAAATTGGATTATTTATAAATGAAAAAACATTTTATTTTAGTTTGTGGCTTTGCCTGTCATATTACCTGTCAAGCTAAAGTTCCTGCTATGTGTCCAGTGCCTGCAGATCAAAGTGAGTTTACTAATTGATTTTCCAGAATTTAATGTTAATTTTTAAATTATGCCATTTAATTGATTTCTAGAATGTTTGTTAATGTTCCAAATTTCAAATAACACACGATTTTAGCTCTGATTTTTACCAGGATGTAATATGACCGTACTTGTAACTTGTTGTGCTGACAGGGAGACTGCTAATTACCCGTGACCCACTGGGGCACTCAGCCAACCTGTTTTTGCCCCTTGGTATATATAAATATATAAAATTACATATATTAATAAAAACAAATCTTATGTATGTATGTATACATATAGGATAAGGCTTACATTTTCACGTGGGATGCTAAATACCTCGATACCTTGGTTGGGTAGAGTTAGGCTCCTAGATGATACAATTCATTATCAAATGTTCGTTGCTAAGGAGTCTGTGGCAAATGGCAATTAAAGGGATTGCGATGGAGCACGGTTAAACTACTCTCACTTGAAAAGGAGGTGGATTGGCGAACTCTTGGGTCCTGACAACTCTCTTGTCCTCGATTCTACCCTTTTATTTCGGGAGTCCTCCCTATGATTTTGACACCCTCTTTAAGCCATGTTACTATTTTTGACCAATAGTGAATATTTGTAGTTCATTCCCAGTGAGACATTTGATGTATCACCTGGAAAAGGAAGTGACTCCGGGGTGAAAGATGTGATCATCCTCTGTAATTAAACTGAAAGTTTTTTGCTGGGATTTAAATCAATTTAACTTTCGAAAGACAAAAATTTTTTTCCTCAAAATTTTCTTCCGGGCTCTCACAATAGTCTCTATAATCTGACGTATTGGACTGGCAGGTGTCTGATTACTGGATTTTTTTTTCTATATATGTACGTATCATATGGTGAAAAAAAAAGCATGGTTTATGGGTTAGTTTATCATATTAATTAATCATGATTATGACTGTTTTGTTAACTGTGTTTACAATAACTATACATCAGTCTCTCTGTTGCATACATCAAATGGTAACTCGAAACTTTCACTTACGTCATCCTGAGGCAGAGTGTCGGATTACCGGAGATGTTGGACTAGAAAGTGATGGACTATAGAGACTTCTGTGTTAAATATAGTTGCATTTGGATCCTAACCACCCTAAATCGAAAGTTAGTGCTTATCCAGGCAAACTGTTCTCTCGAGACGGAGCCGACACAAAGACATAGCAGTTTTTGGATTGCCGACATTAACGGTTTAGCGAATGCTAAGATGTACTAGTCTCCAACCAAACATGACTTGTGTCTCGTTATGAGCATTGAAATTAATATATACAAAATATTTTATTGGAATTGATATACAATAGTTGCTGTTTTTTATTGTTTATTGTGTATGTTAGTCATTTGTTTTTAAGAACTAATGTTTATTAAAAAATTAGAATGTAGTTTTGAAGAGATATCGTTAAGTAATGTTAAACTATGTATTATTTTATTAGCTAAAAGACCGGTTGGAATTGATCCAACTAGAGGAATCGGAACGGCCTACGAAGGCTATGTAAAAGTAAGTTTATACAATTGAATAAGTTACTGGTACTTTCACATTTTTTTTTCTTTTGTCACTTTTAATTGAAAAATGAGCACTTACAGAATGATTTTTATTTATAAACTATAGTCAACATAACAGTTAAGCTAATGTAAAATCAACAAATTATAATATAACATTTTTGTAAATTGAGCCAAATAATAATAATATAAGAAACAAATTCTAATTTAGCTTTTATTATAAAATCGGATGGAATTCTTTGTAATGAAATATTTGTTTGTTTACATTGATGACTGCCAGGACTGCATTAACACGTGGTTATACTTGGCCACAGCTGAGGGGCCTTGCCGTCTCGATGGCCTTATTACTAATATTTTTGTTCTGTATTTGATTAACCTGTCCAAAGAAATTGGACTTGACGGTGCTTAAAATGGCCCTGATTGTTGAAAGTTATATTCATTATCAGTAGTCTTTAAGAAAAGGTTTAATAAACTCTTCTACCTGACTTTGTTAGGTTTTAAAAAATCTTAACATAACTTAATTGCATTGTTTCTCATATTCCAAACGATGGATTTGAATCCATCTTAAATTTAATAGTTCAGTCAAAGTGTATTTAGGTAGATGGTAGAGTGCTATTCAAAGGTGCCATATGGAAAGCATTGTTTAGCAAACTTTCCATATGGGACAAAGTAATGACCGAATAGAAGTGAAAATTGTTGGTAATTAAAGAACTGTGTTAACTGAGGACTGCTGTAAATTCTATGGTTAAAATGTTAATTAAAATTGACAAAATTTGAACACATTATTACAAATATCATATGTCATATAGCTTATTGTTTGACCATCCTTGTTCTTGAAAGAATTAAAATTTTGCTTTTAATCTGTAAGAGGAAAATATATAATTTTCTTTAGAGATAAGCAGTAGTTAACTGTGTTGAGAATATAATTATCAGTGCTATAGTCATGCCTGGGTGTACCTGGTACTTTTTTAAGCAGGGTGAACTCTTTGTGAACACATGGATTGGACTTTAGACTATGTATCTCAGCCAAAACAAAACTGAGAAAATTACTTGCACAAACAGTTTTTTGACTGATTATGAACATATAGATCATTTTGGATACATTTGAGCCACTTTGCAAGTATTGTGTCAAAAAGTTGTGCTTTGCTGACAAAACTCCATAATGGCAACACATCTGTAGACAGTGTCAATTTAAACTCAGGAACATCTTGGTACTTAATTTACAGCTACACTCCTAATTATATTAAATATGTAGTTTAATTATATCTATAGCTAACTACTGCCTTTCTCTGTTTTTAACACATTTAAAATTGTATAGATAGAAGATACGATTGTTAAAGTCTAAATTGTGCAAATATTAGCTGTATAATAATTATTAATTTACTTATTCTGAAGTATAATTTAATAAGATAATAAGAAAAATAAAAGTTTAATTATTTAGTCATTGAAATTTATTTTGATTTTAGGTACCTAAACCCGGCGGCGTTAAGAAAGGTTGGATGCGTCAGTTTGTTGTGGTGTGCGATTTTAAGTTGTTTCTGTATGACTTAGCCCAAGATAAAAATGCACAGCCTTATGTCTGTGTTTCCCAAGTACTTGATATGAGGTATATTATTAAAAAGTAATATTGTTTTTAATATTGTTTGCTATAAAATTGAAGCGGCTATTGCATTGGTTGTGATGATGATTTCCTTCTGCAAATTGTACTTGGCATTTCGAATGTTTTGCTAATGAAATACAGTGATAAAACTATAATTGCGCAAAGTAGTTTGGGCAAACTGGTCCCAGAGTTGGAGTATGCAAATGTGTCAAGCAAAAATCCTACAATTTATTATCGAAACAGTTAAATTGTCTTGATAATAGGTCACAAAAGATGAAAATCAAAACTAAACTATAAATTCTTGTATTAATTATAATTTTGAATTTTATCCAGAATTTTAACATGTTTACAATGTTTAAAATAAGATAAAATATTTATTTATAAACTTATTGTATGAATGTTACCTTAAACAGGGATGAAGATTTTGCAGTGAACTCAGTATTTGAATCCGATGTCATACATGCCAACAAAAAGGATATTCCTTGCATATTTAGAGTAAGAATATTCTTAGTTTTTAGTACAAAATCAAATTGATACAATTACTTCCAAGAAATAAACAAATTTTTTTCAAACAGATAACAACTTCTATGATGGATCCTCCTGGAATAAAAAATCACACGCTTATGTTAGTGGATAGGGAGAGCGAGAAAAACAAATGGGTGGATGCCCTGAACGAGCTTCATCGTATTTTGAGAAGAAGCAAATTGCCCACAAAGTCGGTACGTATAATTTTGGAATCAGTCCCATGCAAGAGTTCGCAAATTACAGTTTTTATTTTAATTTTTAAAAGGTGTTTCAAGCAAAAGAAATATTGGATACCACAGTTGCGATTGTTCGAAATTCATTAGCCGGTGCCATCATAGGTATTAGTCATCTAGATTTTATTATTTATTTTATTGATTACAACTGCATGGTTAAACTGATCTGTTGCAAAATTTATCGTTTAGATAAGGAGAGAATACTTTTAGGAACAGAAGAAGGATTGTATTGTATTGATTTAGATCGTGAAGGTAATTAATATTTTTACAATAGTAATCTGTAATTATTCAGTAGTAGTAGTAGTAGTAGTAGTAGTAGTAGTAGTAGTACCACTCCCTCTCTCTGAGACCTAAATTTAAGGGCCAGAACACATGGACAGATGTTTTTTGTAAGGAATTATTTTGGCATGGAACATGATATTGTATGGGTTGAAATGAGAACGAACACATACTATTGCTGTGTGCAGAAATTTTGGTGCCAAATCCATCAGGTAACATATTTAGTGAGATTTGGATTTCAACAATGGACGAGAAATGGCTGAAAGTAACAATCTTTTGAATGTTTAATACAGTTTTAAATAATTTAATTGATACTAATAAACTTCATATGTTTTTAATACAATTAAACAATTCATTTTATTTTTAGAAATAGCACGGATAGGTGACACCAAAAAAATCTCTCAGATCGAATATATTTTAATTGAACAACTTTTAATTGTGATTGCAGGTAATTTTCAAGTTAAATATTCTGTAGCATTAAATAATTCAAAAGAAATAAATAAAATCTTTCTTTCGATTAAAGGGAAACACAGGTATTTGAGACTCATCCCGGTGAGCGCATTAGACGGACATGATGTGGAATGGATTAAAGTTGCAGACACAAAGGGTTGTACCACATTCTGTTCTGTGTGCCTTCAACAACCATCTGGTTTTAAATATCTGTTTTGTGTTGCTGTTAAAAGACAGGTAATGCAATAATGACTTTGTTCGAATGCTCTTCGTATGTCAAATATTTATGTCGATCTTAGATAATTCTTTTTAATATAAAATTTAAACACGAAAAAAATATAAATCTACCACGGATTTAAATATTGTCCATATTAATTAAGTTTAATTTTTTTCAAAGCTATTGATTTTTAACATAAACCGCACAAAAGGAAGACATCAGCGTCAAAGAGAAGTAACTCTTCCCGCTCCGGCTCAGTGTCTGTGTATAATGGGCGACAAATTAGGCGTTGGATTTCCCGCAAATTTTTACGTGTATTCTCTTTCTGAAGACAGCGCTCCAATGTGTATGTATTTCTTTTAAGCAAAAAGTCTGTTTAGAAATCAAATCAATTTGGAAACATCCTGATAAATTTTAAAATTTGTTTAGGTTTGGTTCGTCCTGATTGCAGCGCCCTGTCGTTTTTGGCCCTCAATCCGATGGAAGCCATGTTGGCAATAGAGTTGCCTTCAGACGAATTCTTATTAGTTTTCAGTCGTAAGTCTCTCATCTATATGTAGAAATTTGTAATGTACCATTATAAATATTTTATTAAATACAGTATTAATAATGTAGACAGTCAACATAACTATCATTTACCCTACTATAATTTACTGTCTTGACATATTTGTCCAGCTGAGGTTGAATATTTTATTAAATACAGTAGAGCGTCGTTTATCCGAATCAATTGGGAACTGGGGTGGTTCGGATAACTTATTTTTCGGATAACGAATCATGTACGAAAAAATATATTAATTTATCCCATGTTGAAATTTTTCTCCGTTGCGTGTCGCTTTGCGTTGAATTTTCGTCGATGTTAAGCCTAACGAAGACTATTGTATCGTTAAAAATTATTTTTTTATTNTTATAATAATCTTCTAACATATGGCACCACACACAATTTTATTAAATTTATATTGTAATTAAAATTATAAAAGTTATTTTCTAAATAAGATCTCATAATAGCTGGGAAAGTTATATAGCTTGTTGCCGGATTTTTTCAATGGAATTTAGTCTTAGTCGTTGACAAAGTTACATCAATGGAGGTAGATTATATTAATCACTTCTGAGTTATCAGCATTTTGAGAGATTTGTAGCTTACTATGCACAAGATTATTGTTATATCTCCAAAAGTGAATTACTTATAGTTATATCATGCCAAGTACTTCTATTTTGGTGTTGCTACATCTGTCATTTATGATGATTTTAATTTACGAGCACTCAAAGTTTGTGTCGCTTAAAAATAACATTATTAAAACCTGTTTGAAATAATTTATAGTACAAATGTAAATTAAGGGAAAATAATGAATTTTTATCTTAATGTCACTATTCAAACCTTTAAAAATGCAGCATAATTTTAATTTTCAAACATTAATTTTTATCAGAAAAATTATTAAATTATTCAAATTATTAAATACTTGTACTTATTAATGCTTTAGAATTGGGTTTCTTAACTTTTATGAACTTAGATATGGAAATTACATATTTATTTTACTAATTTCTATCTGAAATTTCACACTTCTTTTAATTACGAATGCATACAACAGATTATGGTAGCAGCATTAACAGTAGCCGCAACTTTGTTGTCGAAAGAAATCTCGTATATATTCATCTCACTTTTAAAAAAGTTTTATTTCGAAAAGGGATCCGTAGGCTTTATCCGACTGCCAAAGAAGTCTGTGGCATAAAAAAAATTATGATGATGATAGAGGCACAACTTTGCAAATGATGTAATTTTATTTATAAAAGTAGATACTCAGATTGACTTTGTGGTTAAGAAATTACAAATGTGTTAATGCAAAATCACATCATATAATATAAAAATTTACATCCTGTAAGTTGCTACAAATCGGAAATAGTAACGCGATACGTTTAACCTGTTGATGGCAAATTCTGGTAAATTGCCGAAATTGTTAACGGGACCTTATAAATTATTCAGTTATTTAAATATGTAATGATTATTTAACATTCGTTTGCATAAAATCTTTTGTTTAACTGTAATAATTTTCGGTATTTCTGTAATTAATGCATTACAAAATATTTCTTTTCTATTCTTTTATAATTTAAACACTGACAGTTCCTTGTTTATTTTTCTCACTGTTAAAATTTTGTGTACATAATGAATGAATGGTACTTATAAATTTTCTGTATATTTTGTAATATGTGACAAACTTTGTTATGTTGCATCTTGTCTTATGTATTACTTTATATTCTTATTTACATAAAGATATTAGGTTATATTGTTCTATTGTTGTTATTTTTATACTTTTTAAACAAAAAAAATCTTTAACAGAATATAAAAGTCATTGTTAATAAACTCTTCCATTTTGAATTTTTGAAATTTTTTAAAATGGGTTTTACCTCAGAGGTTCTCAAAATGTGGCATGTGGTCAATGAATACGCTCCAAATGGTCTGCGCACAGACCTTTCTTTAAGATGCAGTTGTGTTGTTTAGCCAGAGAAAAGAGCATTTCCAAGCATTGCATATGTCTTGCATTGGGTTATGGAATAGAAAAATATTACAGAACACATCTAAGGTGATATTTACGGGATAAGAAAATGGATGGGGGTATAGGAGGTCCACAGTTCGTCTATGATTCAGTTTAAGCGGCCTGCAGATGAGTAACATTGAGAATTGCCATTTTATGAGATTAAATCCACTGTTACAGATTGTACTTTTGAATTTCTGATTATATTATTTTAAAAGTAAACGTAGCACGGTTTGTCGGAATTAGAGCTTACCTCGAAACTCTGATCCAAATTCACAAGTTTTACTCATTACAATTAACAAATATCAATGCTAAAGAATATTGCTTTTGACATATTTAGCTGGCATGTTATGTAACAAATTTGTAATTTGTCGCACACACGTAAAATATAACAGATATAACAGAAATTTGTCATCTTTATACTTTATTTAAACAATTTACATGAGTTATCTTGGTTAAAAACAAATTGAAATGGGAATGAAAGCTAATTTTTGTCACTTGATCTTTGTGTGTTCCTGGCCTTGAAGTGTGTACTTGATATCAATTTTATGTTGACTTTCATATTAAGAAACAATGCTTATTGTTTTAACTTTATCATTTAATATATGGTAGCAGTTATAGAAATTGTATCATCCATAAACACTATATAAAACTGTGTGTATTTTTTAAATTAAAATGTCATTTTGTTGCAGCTTTCTAAGAAACCAATAAGGATTGACATTGATGACATTATAAATGCAAAAACACTTTTTGTTTGCCTATGGTCTTCTGTAGCAATATTTCTGGTGAATGTAGTATTCATTTGTATAAAAACTGATTTGAAGGCAGTGCACTTTTATAAGAAACATGAAGTTTTTGATGGTTAACACCACTTAAAAGTACGTAATTGTTGTTCCAAATGCCAAAGCTTTATCTTCTTGTGAAGTAGTGCAGAGAGTATATTGTTATCAATCTACAAATGTGCATCTGTAATGGAGGAGACTGTGAATGTGGTCACAATGAACAAAAAGCCACATCAGAAGGTGAATATGTGAGTACACTGTGTTAGGATAGGCTACCAAAGTGGCTCAGCCTGCAAAAATGTACCACTAGTTCTTCCAAACTAAATGTGAAGTGGGAAGAGAAGATGCATAAGTCAATGCACAAGCTGTGCAACTTATGTTTGAAAGCCTACCATTTGCATAAGTTGTTACTTATAAGTAAAATGCTCAGGTAATGTTNTTGTGGGCCGCACAGTACGTGTTCAAGAGACTGAAATTTCTGGGGAACAAGTTACTGTCTCAGTTTTTAACGTTGTTGTTTTTGGCTGTGTGGCACGGTCTGCATTCTGGATACTACGTGTGTTTCCTGAACGAATTCATTGTTATGAAGATGGAACGCGACGTGATAAAAATGATTAACGAAAACTCCACGTCTAAGGCCATTGTGAATAATAGTGCCTTGAAGATTCTCTTGCTCGTTTTCAACAAGGTATACGTCACGGTGATGTTCGGATACTGCGTCGTACCTTTCGTACTTCTCTCCGTGGAGAGATGGTGGAAGGCGTACGCCTCCGTGTATTTCATAGGACATGTGATTTATCTTGGATGGCCTCTGGTACAGCCGCTGTTCAGAATGGCAATTCCCAGAACAGAAAAAAAGGAATAAAGAAGGAAAGTGTAGAGTTGCAATGTCTTCCTCGCCAACGGAAAGCTTAAGTGCTACGAGAAATTACGGTTAGGAACGCCACAAGAAGGTACCACAACAACAAAAGCACCATTTCTTAACTTTAGTTTTTCTTAACTTTTTGCATACATTTTTATTACAATCGTTTTCTTTTTTATATATATAAAAACTAGAATGCATCATAAATCTGTTGTCAAATAAAACTTATTATAGTTGCTTCTTTGCATCTGTGTATAGATCGATAATTTTTATAAATATATATATATCTACATGTGATGGCATCATATTAATTAACATATTGGTTTTTGTGATCATAGTCTACTACCATTTTCCCGTGTACTTAACAAATGTGGAATCACGAGCCGGGCCGAAGGGCACTGTGGAATGAGCATCCGAACATTCGCAATGACTGTAACATAATAAGAGTTGTTGATTTTTAATAATTCCAAGCTTCTATTAATATATTAAATATGAGAAAAAAAAAACTTTAATGCAAAAAAAATTCTAGGAAGAATTTAATTTAAATTATCGTCATCTGTCGACAATGATAATTTGCACAAATAAATTGTTAGTTTTTTTTATTAACGAATGTTTTAATGTATAAAATTTATGCAATATTTCGGGTTGGAAATTTTGGGTTCGAGTGCAAATCAACGATCTCAAGAGTCACTCAAAAAAGCAATTAGCTTTATGTAAAATATTAAATAATAAATTATTTGATTTAATTATTTGTTTTTATCTTGTAAAATTGTATTTATTAATAATTACGACAGTTATCCTATAGAATTTAAGGCGCTGTCTTACCTGTTGGTTGCCGACTTAGCCTTCCTCTGACGGGTGTTGTATTGTCGGAGTGCATTTTACAGTCACTGAGATATACGATAATTTTTGTATATGGAATTATATATGTATATATTTGGTGTAATTAATTCTAAGAGCTTTTGTTTTTGAACCTGTTATGGGTTGGCAGGTAGACAATGAGGGAAGAATGTACGAAGAGGTGTGGTGGGTCGATATTTCTCCACTTCGTCCAGTTGTAAACAAATTCTGTATTCTTAATTCTAATGTTAAGTTCTTAAATGATGATTAAATTTGGTTTATTTTCATTTGACAGACATTCCAAACTGTATTTTGAAAGAGCTATCTTCAATTTTTAGTTTGATTACATTCAAACGAGGAAACTCTAGAGTATTCTATTAATCTGTGGATATATTTGTAGAAGACAAATACTGAAAGTTGCCGCAATTCTTCGCACGCTCTTCGAGGAAAACTTTGAGGTATTTTGTAAATAATAATAATCATTTATTAATATAATTTAATTCTAATAGAAGGATGTAATTTATTAAATAACACACACTATCTTAAATGAACTTACTATTGTGCACTTACATTTTTCATCCTTTCTGTCTATTTTCTGATGTAAATGTAAATAATTAAAGTGCCATCAAATTAAGCGTAGAAAGAGAGAATTTTTAAGTGAACTTCCTGTAAATGTGGCTACCGACATGCCCTTGTACGTCATGTCTTAGCCATCGTGTTCAAGAATCAAGCTTAAACATCAAGAGTGTACCCAATATATCGGTAAAATATCCAGTTTTAATATATCAAATTAACATTAAGATTTCCTGTCATTCTAGTTTTATTCCATAATTTTGCTCTTCCAGTTGTGCATATAATTTGGATAATTATATAGGGTGTTCCCTAAGTCTGAAACTTTAGAAGTTATGCCAATCTTTGTTTTTTCACAGATAAACCACGAAGAGAACGAAGGAACAGACTCAAATTATTTTGAAAAGAAAAAATTTACTAATGTTTTCGTCTATATAAAAGACACCATCAGGTAAAAACAATATGGAACAAAATGGCTAACAAAAATTGAATGCTTTTTTTCAATGTTCCAATTGATTACATAATTTGAATATATTGCATTTAAAATTTATGTTCGGGATATAATTTCAAAATATGTATATTATTTAAACGATAAAAGAATAAATAATTAATTAATTTCTCATTAATTATTATAATACATATATTGTATGTAATTTAAATTATCATTAATGCGTGTTTTGTTGACGGAATCTAGTTCAAAAATGGTGCTCCATGCTGTGGAGAGCGTGTCCGTTTCCATGAAATTAATAGCGACTCCCTATTTAATTGCTCGATAGATCTCAACTGCCTCCAGGTGCTTGAGTTATGCTTTATCCGACACCCTGTATAACAATTTTATGTTCTGCAGTTCAGCTTGCACATCATCACTACCTGCATACGTTGCTAACACCATAGTTGAGAGCATTTTTCTTATAAAATTTTCATGCTCCTTCATCCTCGTGGTGAGACCTCTCACTGTCACTCCAATGTATATTAATGAGCAGTTGACGGAGAATGTGAGTTGTATATATTGTTTTATCATTTCTGATTAGCGAAAAGATTGCCGGAGTGCATCGATATGCCAAGTGCACTTTAGTAGTCCTGGCGATTTCTCTATATATATTAGAAAGTGTTTTGTTATATGTGATAACTTTCGTTCATTCTTCTTGTGGAATAGTTCTGTTCCCCTTACTTAGATATTGTTTTACGAGATGTTTGACCAAAGAGGACGGGTATCCATGTTGTATTGCCAAGGCCTTGATCCAAGACAATTCATTTTCCTTTCCACTTTGCTCCAAACAATGGGTGTAGGCCATTTTTACTAGAGTTCGAAAAGCGGAGACTTTGTTACAGTAAGGGTCATGTGAATTGTTAGGTATAAATAGAGGTGAATATGACTTCTTATCAAAAACACAGATGGAAAGATNCAGTTTTTGAACAACTTTTAGGAACAAATTAAGTTTGAAACCCAAGATTTGACTGTATACAATTTTATTCTTATATAACTACATATTTTTGGCTCTTACTTTTGGGCTTATTACACTGTTTTTTCTTAGGATTCTTAAGTTGGCTTTTCTCTCTTTATTTTTAATTTCTTTTAAAATAAAGAGAGAAAAGCCAAGTCAAGAATCCTAAGAAAACAGTGTAATAAGCACAAAAGTAATAGCTAAAAATATGTAACTATATAAGAATAAAATACAAAGAAAAATGACAAGAAATTATAATAATAAATGTAATATGCAACTTTATTTATTACTATTTTAAAGGTTATAACGATAATTATCTGTGCATCTACACCGAAGCTCACATAGACGTATTTGAAGTCACGTCCGGAGAGTGGATTCAGACATTGAACTTAAAAAAGGTTAATTTTAACAGATTAAAATATCTATTTTATTACTTGATTAATTAGTTAAATTTATTTGTAATTTGTATAATAAAGCTAGACAAATGATTTTCTAGTACTTTAGTTATATATAAAAACTAAGTTCAAATTATATGTTTAACAATCAAATTATTTTGCCTGTTGTTTGCCTAATTGTATTGTATTTATTGTAGGCAAAGCCCCTATGCCGAACTGGACAACTATGCCACACTTTTGCCACTGATCTACCGCATGTCGTCTACTTACACAATGTAAATCACTCAGAAAACACTGTTCACGTACCGGAGGTGGTCGTTCAGCAAGTCAGAGGGAGATCAGGGAAAATGATGCTTACGCGCGTCAGAAGACGATTTTCAGTCAGGGAATTAGAGAAATCGGGAAGAGTGTACGTTAATAATTTAACTTTATTTAAATAAGTGAACAATCGAATCATGTTTTCATTGTTTGGAATTTTTTGTTTAAGCAGTGAGAGACTCTCTCGAATGATTTCTGGGCCAACAAATTTCAACCACATATCTCACATGGGACCAGGAGAAGGAATCCAACTACATAAATTAATGGACATACAAGCAGTAAGTAGATAAATACATAGAGTGATCAAAAAGTAAATTTACAAAATCTGAAGCACCGTCAAGTGTAACAATTTTGGTTTGGTGTAGTACCAACCAAAATTGGCAACACAAATGGGTTCAAATGACATGCAAGTGCAGAAAGTTGTGATGTAGAATTTCCAAATGACATGTTGATTATAACAAATGGTTATTTGATTTATGGGTCCAGAAAGGTTTACTTGCTAACGTGCTCAAAAGACACCATTGGGAGAGAATGTCCCAGATTATTTAGTTGGGGTATTACATTCCTCCATGGCATTGGACTGAATGTGGCACCAGAATATGGATTTGCTACAGGTGTTTTGATGCGAGGTTTGTCATCCTTTCTTACAGCTCTCTTTTACATTTTCCTGCATTTAAAAGAACATATATACTGTTGCCATTTTTGAAATGGGCACAAACAATGCATCCTCTCAAAGGAGAGATTTCTGCCAAGTGCCATTGGGAGGTTTTGACAGCAGAGCACTGCACTGATTCAAAGCAGTTGGGTGTAAATGTCGTATCCTTGAAAATGCAAGACAGATTTCCTTTCTTGCAACTCTGCCTTTTCGTCTGTCTACTTGCCTAGGGTGCACACGTCTATCTATAACTTACAATGCAAGCAGAGTTTTTCTTCATTTACTCTGCCTGCCCAAGTGCATGCTTACCTGCAAGTATTTGTCTGTATTGTTGGTTTTGTGAAGTTACTTTTTGATCGCTCAACACATTAATGAAAAAAAACTAATATTTAATCAGTTGTAAATTTTAATTAGTGGATTATTGTTAAGCATGCTCAAATTATTTTCTCCAAAATAATTCATAAATTTGGAGAATTACAGATGTTTTATTATGTTGCATTAACAATTTAAATATTTCTTACATATTACTATGTACAAAATACATTATTAATTAGTTTCATTATATTTAAATTTGCCTTATAGTAGACCCTCACTTTCCCATCACTCACTTTACGGGTTATCACTTCTGAGGACAGTATAAATTCTCTATTATGAACATATAGCAAGGATACAAACTGAAGAAACACTCGACAATGAGCCTTCACACTAAATCCGATGTTTATTTCTGTGGGTAACTTTACAAAAGTTAATATACAAATGGAAACAGATTGAACACTGGGCTCACAGCCACATCTTTCTAATAGTCTTTCTATTGTGAAATTAGAAGACACCATACTTTACAAGTGTATAAAGTGTATTTTTTGTTGATTTTTCTGTGTTTCCAGATATTTAAATTTAATTAATTATTAAGTAGAATCTTTTTAAGTACCCATACTTATTGAACTAAATATGTAATATAAAAGTACTTCAAAGCCAACAATTATGATTTCAGGTGAAACAGAACACCATGATTCACGAAGAAAAATCGATGGGAAATAAGAACATCATCCAGTGTAAGTATGACATTAGTATTACCCATTGTTATATTTTCTGTTTGGTGCAATCCAAAGTAAATGCCTCCGTCTCTTCTCCGTTTTATTCAATTTTCTCCATTGTTTCTGGCAAGTACACTAATAAGCTTACATTAAAAACTATTGTCCACTCCTCCTCAGTAAAGAAACCAAACACCGGTGATCAATTGTGGGTTTGCACCATACCGGCAAGCTGCTGGACAAAGTTTTCTATAGTTCCTTTGACACTCAAATGGAGCCAGTTGGGAAACTGGCTCCATTTGAGTGTCGAAGGAAGGTATTTTAGGGGCACTCCCTTTCGTGTTGCCCACACATTGCCTTATTTCATCACTTCGAAGGTCTGCAAAGCTTTGGAGAGATTCTATAGGCTTTTACTGTGGATTGTCCTCACGTAATGAGAAAAGTATAAAAAAAACATTGGGAACATGTGGTATACTAGGCACCCCCGCATCTAAACACGCGACGGGAGGAAGTCAGAGGGGACAGCGATCGTCGTCGTCGATGGTGGTGTCGCCCGACGGCTCTGTCTCTTCGCAGGAACATTCCACTCCCAACATCGGGACAGGTTTCGGAACGGCGCACTCCTATCACAAGGTAAGCGGGAAAGAGGGCGAAGGAAAAGTTTCCACTGGGGTCTAACCGTGCTACCGGGTTCACAGGACCACGGGGAACAATCTAGTCCGCACCATTCCAACACCAGCTCCAACCCCAGCTATCCTCCCAGCCCGCGACACACAGAGCCCGAGGAGGGAGAGTCTCACTACGACCAGCCTACAGTGGAGGGGTAAGTGGAGAGGAGCGCCACCTGGTACTTCCGCCATCGGGGACGGCCCGCAAGGGGCCGAACCGGAGAGAACTCGCCGGGACCCGACGAGGACGGACGGACGGACCGACGAAGGACTACTTAAAAGCCGAGGCCAGAGGAAGCGGGACGACACGGCCACGGACGGGAGGCTCCCCGGATACGACGCATGTACAATATTAATTGTAGGATAATTAGACTAGGAAATATTTATTTTTTGTGTAAAAAAAAACCAAATATTAGATCCACACAAATATTTTTCCGATTAGTTTCGAAAATATAATAATAAATAATAACAATAATAATAATTATTATAAATATGCAGTCGACCCTAAATATATATAAATAAAATAAAAAATAAATTATATATATATTATATATATCTGTATAAATTATCGAATCATTCTTCATTATTGTAAAGCAGATTTTTTCATTTTGTATATTTTAATAAAAATTTGTGATATGTTAGAGTCGTTTTTCCTTACTCCACAAGCGCGAATTCCGCCAGACCTCGATATAGCGCCGCCGGAACCGGCGCTAAATCGGAGATGCCCGCGCGCCGAGTTTGGAAATCGCGCGGTTCGGCGGCGAGCGTGCTCTTTTTAAGCAAAACACTACGTTTTATAATTCGGAAGGTGGTGCTGTTTAACGGTCGCGAGGGAGACCGTTCGTTGGCGCTATATTGAGGTTCGACTGTGTGTATTTACGTTGCTTTCGGACTTCGCTATTATGGTATTATGGACCTTTGAATGGTGGTTGCGGGGACCTATCTGACGTAAATTTAGCGTGTAATTCGTAGAAATGTAAATTTCGTTGGTATTGTGGTGCAACACCGACGAAATTTACCACATTTCACTCCAAACTGGAAGAAGTAAGCACCGCGTGGTATTGCTGTAAATACGTCATACACTAGATTGGTTCGTCAATTGGTTAATGCGATCGCGCGTGGATCGAGGCGGGGAAAACACTAATCTCCGCCATTTTGTTTAGTGTAAAAGTAATGCATCATCGGCGATCGATGGAATACGTCACACGGGACTGCGTTCGTGTAGATGGATGCCTTCGAACACGAAGGGAATTATATGAAGAAAGGCCCTTCGCCTCCCTTTTTATAAATAGAAACGGGCCTTTACCATAATACACTTTAATATCCACTAAGAGGAAATTAACCTTAATCGTCCGTTTCGGCAAATTTGGAATTACTTTCGGATAAAGCTTCCGTATCTTTACGTCTTTTCCGGATTAAATTGACTTCTGTGACGTCGTTCGTCTTCAGGGACGCAATAATTGGTTATCGCGATTACTCGCACTATGCCGGGCTTTACCACTGAGAATGGAACTTTTGGTTTTAGTTTATCATTATTACAACAAAGTGACGTAATCGCTTTTTAGACTCGGACTGTTCATTTTCATAATTTCACGCGCTCGCTAGAGTCCGTACCCAAAATATATCTGATCCTCCCCCATTGTGGCCTTGCCAAACACTCCATGAGCTGTTATAAATACCTAAACTCTCGAAGGGCGAGGTGTTTTTATTTTTACTTTTGACACTGAGATCGACAGGCCCATTAGAGGGCCTTTTCCGTGACCTATCGCAGGTTTGAGGCCTTTTATGAATAGGCCCATAAGTAAGAAGCGTAGGCGTACAGAACATTTGCAGTGTACAGATGTAGCTGTTTCAACACCTGTCCAAAAAGTTTGCAGCTGCTTTAAAGCTTCGATGACGTAAAACAATAGAAATAATTCGACCTGTTTGTATTATATTACACGTAAAATTTATATAAATTTTTCGTGAGCGTCCCAGTTATCGGGAGCCTCACCGCCGTGGGCCTGGTCGAATACCGTAAAAGGCCGTCTTGGTGCCTAAGGGGGCGGGAAAAGCCGAAATTTTTTTCGTTAAAAAAAAATAGTTGTATCCACTGGGAGGCCGAAAAAATTATAATACACAATGGTAAACGTCGATGACGTCAAAAAAAATTCCGAATGGAGAGCGAATCGCCGTGGAGAATTGTCAGTGAAAATTTATATTATATTAAATATTCGTGCCATGATAATTTACAGTTTCTCGAAAATTATGTATTCTTAATATTTTCATTATTATCGTTTGGAACAAATAAAGATGTCGATGATTCGTAAACAAATCGATCGGTCAAACGGAAATGGCCGCCGTGTGGCGCTTCCGTTTATCGTTAGAGAGTTTACATTGCGTTAATAACGATTACGAAATTTCTTTAAAATTTCCGTAATGTTTCGAGAATGCTAATGGAGCTGAAATAAGGAAGAAATACTTAAAAAGAAAAAAAAAGAATCGAAATTCCGCCCTCTATCGTCTGAAAGTGTAATCGACGGCCGTCGCCATATTGTATCGGGAAGTGAGAGAAGGTATCGTTCGGTTGTAAGATGTTGAACTATTTTGCGGAATGGTTGGGGACGAGCGAACCCGCGCTTCGTTTGCTCTTCTCCATCCTCCTGGGATTCCCTTTGGCTTTTGTACACCGATGCTACGTCATCAATTTAAGTCCGTCGATGCAGCACGTTTACTTCACATTCTGCGGAGTTTCTCTGGGTTACTTCAACTACGGATGGGACGTGACCCATTCTCTGGTCTGTGTTTTAGTCATTTACCTGGTCCTGCTGTTTGCTGGGGGGACTCTCCACTCCGTTATTTTCTCCTTTGTTTTCCTCATGGCTTATCTGTTGATCGGATATTATTGCACCGCTACTAGCGATTACGACATCAAGTGGAGTTTGCCCCACTGCGTTCTCACCCTCAGACTCATTGGCCTGGCTTTCGATGTGTTCGACGGCAGCAAGGACCCGGATAAACTGCCGCCGGACCAGAAGAAGACTGCTTTGCGGTGCCGGCCCTCCGTCCTCCAGATATCTGGCTTCACCTACTTCTTCGGGGGTTTTCTGGTCGGGCCGCAGTTTTCCATGAGGCGGTATCTGGATTTCGTGGAGGGGAAGTTCGACGAGAAGATCTTGAACGGAAACCCCAGCTGTGTCCGGGCCGCCCTTCGCCGCCTGGGTCTCGGCATGGCTGTGCTGAGTGTCTACCAGGTGGGCAGCCTGTACGTTCCTGAGAAGTTCCTGCTCTCGGAGTACTACGAGAGCATGCCCTTTTGGAAGAGGCTCCTGGGCGTGGGAGTGTGGGGACAGATATGCCTGAACAAGTATGTGGCCTGCTGGCTGATATCCGAGGGGAGCGCCATCCTCTCCGGGCTCACCTATGCCGGTGTCGACAACGACGGGAGGGACCGATGGGACGGCTGCGCCAACGTGGACCTGTGGGGCTACGAGACCACCACCACATTCGATGGTATCATAAAGTCCTTCAACATCAACACCAACTTGTGGGCCGCACAGTACGTGTTCAAGAGACTGAAATTTCTGGGGAACAAGTTACTGTCTCAGTTTTTAACGTTGTTGTTTTTGGCTGTGTGGCACGGTCTGCATTCTGGATACTACGTGTGTTTCCTGAACGAATTCATTGTTATGAAGATGGAACGCGACGTGATAAAAATGATTAACGAAAACTCCACGTCTAAGGCCATTGTGAATAATAGTGCCTTGAAGATTCTCTTGCTCGTTTTCAACAAGGTATACGTCACGGTGATGTTCGGATACTGCGTCGTACCTTTCGTACTTCTCTCCGTGGAGAGATGGTGGAAGGCGTACGCCTCCGTGTATTTCATAGGACATGTGATTTATCTTGGATGGCCTCTGGTACAGCCGCTGTTCAGAATGGCAATTCCCAGAACAGAAAAAAAGGAATAAAGAAGGAAAGTGTAGAGTTGCAATGTCTTCCTCGCCAACGGAAAGCTTAAGTGCTACGAGAAATTACGGTTAGGAACGCCACAAGAAGGTACCACAACAACAAAAGCACCATTTCTTAACTTTAGTTTTTCTTAACTTTTTGCATACATTTTTATTACAATCGTTTTCTTTTTTATATATATAAAAACTAGAATGCATCATAAATCTGTTGTCAAATAAAACTTATTATAGTTGCTTCTTTGCATCTGTGTATAGATCGATAATTTTTATAAATATATATATATCTACATGTGATGGCATCATATTAATTAACATATTGGTTTTTGTGATCATAGTCTACTACCATTTTCCCGTGTACTTAACAAATGTGGAATCACGAGCCGGGCCGAAGGGCACTGTGGAATGAGCATCCGAACATTCGCAATGACTGTAACATAATAAGAGTTGTTGATTTTTAATAATTCCAAGCTTCTATTAATATATTAAATATGAGAAAAAAAAAACTTTAATGCAAAAAAAATTCTAGGAAGAATTTAATTTAAATTATCGTCATCTGTCGACAATGATAATTTGCACAAATAAATTGTTAGTTTTTTTTATTAACGAATGTTTTAATGTATAAAATTTATGCAATATTTCGGGTTGGAAATTTTGGGTTCGAGTGCAAATCAACGATCTCAAGAGTCACTCAAAAAAGCAATTAGCTTTATGTAAAATATTAAATAATAAATTATTTGATTTAATTATTTGTTTTTATCTTGTAAAATTGTATTTATTAATAATTACGACAGTTATCCTATAGAATTTAAGGCGCTGTCTTACCTGTTGGTTGCCGACTTAGCCTTCCTCTGACGGGTGTTGTATTGTCGGAGTGCATTTTACAGTCACTGAGATATACGATAATTTTTGTATATGGAATTATATATGTATATATTTGGTGTAATTAATTCTAAGAGCTTTTGTTTTTGAACCTGTTATGGGTTGGCAGGTAGACAATGAGGGAAGAATGTACGAAGAGGTGTGGTGGGTCGATATTTCTCCACTTCGTCCAGTTGTAAACAAATTCTGTATTCTTAATTCTAATGTTAAGTTCTTAAATGATGATTAAATTTGGTTTATTTTCATTTGACAGACATTCCAAACTGTATTTTGAAAGAGCTATCTTCAATTTTTAGTTTGATTACATTCAAACGAGGAAACTCTAGAGTATTCTATTAATCTGTGGATATATTTGTAGAAGACAAATACTGAAAGTTGCCGCAATTCTTCGCACGCTCTTCGAGGAAAACTTTGAGGTATTTTGTAAATAATAATAATCATTTATTAATATAATTTAATTCTAATAGAAGGATGTAATTTATTAAATAACACACACTATCTTAAATGAACTTACTATTGTGCACTTACATTTTTCATCCTTTCTGTCTATTTTCTGATGTAAATGTAAATAATTAAAGTGCCATCAAATTAAGCGTAGAAAGAGAGAATTTTTAAGTGAACTTCCTGTAAATGTGGCTACCGACATGCCCTTGTACGTCATGTCTTAGCCATCGTGTTCAAGAATCAAGCTTAAACATCAAGAGTCTACCCAATATATCGGTAAAATTATCCAGTTTTAATATATCAAATTAACATTAAGATTTCCTGTCATTCTAGTTTTATTCCATAATTTTGCTCTTCCAGTTGTGCATATAATTTGGATAATTATATAGGGTGTTCCCTAAGTCTGAAACTTTAGAAGTTATGCCAATCTTTGTTTTTTCACAGATAAACCACGAAGAGAACGAAGGAACAGACTCAAATTATTTTGAAAAGAAAAAATTTACTAATGTTTTCGTCTATATAAAAGACACCATCAGGTAAAAACAATATGGAACAAAATGGCTAACAAAAATTGAATGCTTTTTTTCAATGTTCCAATTGATTACATAATTTGAATATATTGCATTTAAAATTTATGTTCGGGATATAATTTCAAAATATGTATATTATTTAAACGATAAAAGAATAAATAATTAATTAATTTCTCATTAATTATTATAATACATATATTGTATGTAATTTAAATTATCATTAATGCGTGTTTTGTTGACGGAATCTAGTTCAAAAATGGTGCTCCATGCTGTGGAGAGCGTGTCCGTTTCCATGAAATTAATAGCGACTCCCTATTTAATTGCTCGATAGATCTCAACTGCCTCCAGGTGCTTGAGTTATGCTTTATCCGACACCCTGTATAACAATTTTATGTTCTGCAGTTCAGCTTGCACATCATCACTACCTGCATACGTTGCTAACACCATAGTTGAGAGCATTTTTCTTATAAAATTTTCATGCTCCTTCATCCTCGTGGTGAGACCTCTCACTGTCACTCCAATGTATATTAATGAGCAGTTGACGGAGAATGTGAGTTGTATATATTGTTTTATCATTTCTGATTAGCGAAAAGATTGCCGGAGTGCATCGATATGCCAAGTGCACTTTAGTAGTCCTGGCGATTTCTCTATATATATTAGAAAGTGTTTTGTTATATGTGATAACTTTCGTTCATTCTTCTTGTGGAATAGTTCTGTTCCCCTTACTTAGATATTGTTTTACGAGATGTTTGACCAAAGAGGACGGGTATCCATGTTGTATTGCCAAGGCCTTGATCCAAGACAATTCATTTTCCTTTCCACTTTGCTCCAAACAATGGGTGTAGGCCATTTTTACTAGAGTTCGAAAAGCGGAGACTTTGTTACAGTAAGTATAAATAGAGGTGAATATGACTTCTTATCAAAAACACAGATGGAAAGATGACTGTGTATCAATTTGATGTTGATATTCAAAAAATGTACCATTATACAACTCTCTTGTTCAACCCTCAATGACAGGCCAAAATTATCCTTAAAGTATCTAAGTGCTGAGTTAAGGTTAGGTATTTTGTTTCATGCTATGAGAATGTCATCAATGTATCTGACATACAATGCTATATCCTCATGAAATTTAGGTAATATGGTGATCTCATGCTTTCTGACCACTAGTTAACACAGAGTACCTAGTATTGGTACACCCCTCATTTGTAGGTAGGTGACATCTTTGTATTCAAAGAAGGAAGGGTGCACCATCAAGTGTGCTAGATCTAACACGTCAGGGAGAAACTTATAAGCGCCCTCCACCTTTGTCAGAAATTTTTTGGAGAGATACTCAAATTATTTTGATGACGGAACCCATCTTTGGCAAGAAGTCTGCGAAGATTTTAGCAGAATATCCAGATATCCTTGGAGGTCTGGAAGCAGCTCTTCGCCGACTTCTCTCGAAATGCCTTCTCCCTACCTTCGAGATAATTTGAATTTGTTCTTCTTTCCCAATGCCGTACCTTAAGTGTAAAAGAATAACCAGAAAACAATATATAAGAATAATTCCTGTGCTTCTAGACTTATAGAACACCCTGTAAAAATTGCATCACTAAACCTACAGAATACTTTAGCTACTTTAATGCCAAAAGTACTTAAAACTATGTTAGAGTTTAGTATTATTCCATTATTATTTTGATAAAAACAGCATTGCATAATCCACAGTATTATGTTTTCAATTAGTTTGTTGCAACATTCAAATAATTATTGCAATTACTTTTACAATTTTATACTTATGTCATCTGTCAACAGTGTTATGTAGTTAGTTATATGTAAAAAAGTTTTGTATTTAATTATTAAAAAACTTAACAAATTATATCCTAGTCTATTATAAATGCACTAGCATGGTAAAATTTACAAGAGAAATTATGGCTTATTTTGCTAATCAAATTTAATTTCTTTGACATTCTGGTTAGGATCCACTACAAATTGTTAGAATTTTTCTCCTATTTTGTCAATAAATTCCATTTTTTTTCTGTTCAGGTGTACAAAATCATTACCGACCGATAAAGATCCAGTTGTTCATTTTCTGTCTACGACTGTCATGTGTATGTCAGAAATTGGGAACGGGGAATTAACTGTAGTAAATTCATGGTGTATTATGTCAAACAAAGAAGTTGAAAATTGTATGTTCAAATATTCCACGGAGCAGTTCCAAACTATGGAGACAAACTTTGGAAATAGACTCTCGGTAGGACAAAGAACAAAAGTGGTCCCGTTAATGTGTGTCCAAAAATTCTCTGGTTTCAGAGAGATCACACTACTGGGTATCACGAGTGGTGCACCGGGGATATAACATGCATGATGGTAAGACATGCGTATCTTGGTCAGAGTCGCAGTAGATGTTTGACGTGTCTCATTTATAAGTCGTCGCATGTATTGTGGATTGATGCACTTGCCGTTATTCCAACAGTGTTATGGGTAACATCTGCATGTTGCTCTAATATCCATTGGGAATTGGTTCGGTATATGTAACACTTTTCAGATGTTGCCACGAGTAAAAATTAAGGGAGTTGAGGTGTGGTCACCGAGCAGGCCTTTCTCTCAACTTTAATCTGTCAGAGAATGTGGAAAATGGGACACAGAAGAAGTCCTATCTTTTCACTGGTACTGTACATTTCTGTACATGTATTGCTATGACCATTTTTGTTCTTTGTCAGAACACCACACTTGAAGTGTCTCCCCATAGTTTGGAACCACCCTGTATAGGAAAATGGTAAAATTATATTTTAAAAATTTGGTTTCATATGCTAAAAATACATTTTATTATGAGGATAGTTCAGAAAATAGGGTTCCCTATTCTTTTATTATAAAACACTAATAATACTACATTACACTTTGATATGGCTCTTTTTCTCTACATAGTCACAAGTTTGTTCCAGTGCTTATAATTAGTAGTGCACAAATTTTCTATAATTTTGTGGATAAAAGCAATATTCTGAATGCACAACCACGTTTTCACAGTTGCTTGGCGAACAAATGAAAACCAAACAGTGCGCAATCCAGACCTTACGCAAGACATAGGAAAATTTTTCTGACCTGTCACCTTGACGTTTGCCATAATGACAGCATCTCGAGATCGAGCATTTGTCACACGAGATAAATATTTGTACCGAACTTCTGGAAAAATGACAGAGAATGTGTCGTTTTGTTTCGAGAGTTAAATATAAGTGTAGTTTGGAATTTCGGGCACCCTAGTTTTTTTGTTTTCCAAAATCCGAGATTGAATAAATGGTGCTACGTTTCACTAATTTTACCTCTCTCTCTGTACAGTTACCTAGTTTGCGTGGGCACTTTTCGTAGTGACATACGAGTTTTTCTGTATTCTTCCGGAAGATGGGACTCCTCCACACAAGCACATTTTTGTTTTATTTTGAACCTGACAATTGCTTATTATAACACATTAAAGAGACCAAAGAAGACTTTGCAGAAGAACACCAGATTGCTAAGGGAAGACACAGGTACACTACATAAAGACTTTTCCAATTTTTTGGTTGTAATTTCCACTAATTACATTTTAAATTACTGTTTATGGTAAACAAAGTAAAGGTACAGTACCTTTCAATTCACAGTTCTGTACTAACAATTGAGCATTACTAATGTTTTAATTTAAACTAAGGTCACATTACCATTGTAATAACTTCCATTCTCGCAACTTCTGTACTTCGGACCACTAAACCCAACTTCTGGGAAACACATTGCCAGAAACACTTTCCGAAGCTTTAAATTTGCAGAAAGACTCTAATGGTAACTTTCACAATACAGTTAGATAAACAAAATTGATTCATATTCTCTTACAGGAGTTCTCTCTAAAGTCTAAAACACTTCATTTCAGTTTCCAAATTGACACAGGAGAATTTTTTCATTATGTAATTATCAGTTTAACAATTATTTATAGTTAAAAAAGGTCTAAATCGTTATTCTTGTCTCTCAACAAGACTAAGAAGAGAGATGATCCCAAGTAGAAAATCTGACTAGAACTGATAGTATTGGAAGGGGAGGAAGATGATACTGGTTTAGTAAATGAAAACATGGGTTAGAAAATGGTCCAGAGCATTTTTGGGTGTATCAAACAGAAGAACGTCACATCCATTATTCATCCTCGTCTTAGTAATTTGGGGGGTGCAATTCTCTCGTTTCCATACATTGCGCTTTAGAGTAAAGAATGCTTTTTGGTGTTTTTTTATATATACAGCAATTAGCACGTGTTTACACCACACTTTGGACATGAAAAAACACATCATAGTTGGCGAATTGACGTATTTAACGAATAGGAAACGTTTACTTTCCAAACAGGTTTATTGTTTACAGTGAATTTCCAGGAATCACCTTTTCCACAAAAAAGGAGGAAAACAATCAAATCGACAATTAATTTTGGCTTAAGCGTTCCTAATACCTCGGCGAGAAAAAAGTGTCTGCAGTTATCTTTTAACACGAGGGGAAAAGGTGATAAACACTAGCCCCGTGTTTTCTGAATTGTCGGGCGATTCCTCCCCCAATTACTGTCGCGATTCGGGGGTGGAACCGGTATCCACCTGCCACCTTCCAGTCAACAAAAGGTTAACGTACAAAGTAAGTGTGTTTTTGTTTTGTTTGGATAAATCGAGGGGGCGTGACGTTCGACGTAGGAGGATGGTTGACGTCCTTGGATGCCGTATCGCTTTGTTTTACCTGTACCTACCGAGCAAGGTCTGTTTAATTGAATCTTATTTATAAACAATATTTAATGAAAAAAATCTGGTAGAGGCCGAACAATCGAATGAATTTCGCCTATTTAATTCTCGTGTTCTTATATAAAAAGTCCCTGTTGGGTTCAGTGTTTAACTAGTGTGCCTACGGGTACCGTACTTTTGTTCGCTAGTGTGTCGAAGGTCGAATTCCGATCGCCCCATTAAAGGATTAAAATTCGAATTAAAACGTGGGAGAGCCTCTTAACAATAGCAGAGAACAATTGGATCGCTTTCCATAAACGGAAAGGGAATTGTTTCTTAGTCTCTTCACGCGCAGCCCCCTCCGATCCGTCGGTCTTTACACGTAAAAAAAATTCTCATCGAGTGATGGATCCGACACAATTTCACCCGGACACCCCTAAATTTCTTAATGAACCTGCCGTCGCCTGCATCGTATGACGTAATACTTTTTTTTAAAATGGTGGCCGCCTATAAAAACGATGTATGACGCATACCTTAACTATCACACCTGCTGGGAATAATAAACAACGGTCTCGTTTTATTACCGTACGTTGGATCGGTGTCCAACGTACAGTGCTTGCTGTGACAATACCTGAAACGAAGCTCGTGCCCTGTATAATGTTATAAGGTCGAGGGTTCGGACTCGATCGTCTGGGGTTCTCCACCCAATTCGAGCCAATAGGGGCCAGTTTCCCGTGGAAAGTCCTTCGTGGATAGTTTCACTCGAAGGACTTTCGCTAGCGTGTAAAGAGTCACGTGCACCGCCTGGTTCGGCGACATAAAAGAAGGGAACGGGTTCGTAATACGTGACGTTAAACACGGCGATTTCAGATTTCGCTATACGAAAGGTCGAGGTACGCGATTGGTTGGGGCCGATTGTCGTCGTAATTTTGTCGCCCGCGTGCATCTGCCTTAACTTCCGACTTACGCATTGTAAATAGGGGAATTCGGAAGATTTCTCTAATGAAGTTCGAAGCGTGAAGTATTTCTAACAAAAAAAAAAAAAAAGAATTATGGGATTGTTTCGGATGGCCGTGCAAAATCTGCCAACCGGAGGGATCCGAGTTCGAATTCCATTTGAACGCGCGCGTTTTTTAGAGCTATGGGCTATGGCTATCCTGTACCAAGCGTTCTGGGACCATCTTTGTACCATCGAACATCCTGAGGGTTATGGGACAAACGCGAGTAGTAGTGTTTTTAATTTTCTATTCTGTGGGCACTAAGAGGGCTTTTTTTAAAGCTTATCGATCGTGGGTTAGGCCGAGCACGATTTATCCCGGACGGACCACTCTTGAAAAATTCTAGGATTGCCGGGTTCGATCCCGGATTCCCCAGAACGGAAAGTATTTATTTAAATTATTCCCCAGACCGTGGCGCATCAGTATAGAGAATTTTGAAACGCGTCACGCGCCGTTTCAAAATTTCTCTTTACTGATGCACCACGGTCGTTGCTGACGTCATTATTTTCGGTAGGGATTTTTCCCTAAACCGTACTCGTTTCCTCGTTTTTTTCTCGAAAGTTTTGCGCTTCGTTTATTGTGTCGGAGGAAACGAAAAGTCCGTCAATTGTCGATTTTTCCTCTTTCTCCTTCGTCATCGGATTCGAGGCCGATTCGCTTGTTACGCTTTCGTTACGATGGCGTCGCGAAAACATCAACGTCGACGTCGCGGGGGGAGGAAAACGTCGCCCGAGATCACCGAAAGGTAATATCGTTGGCATTAAATGTGGACGCGACGGTGACGTTCGACGGAAATGCGCCACGTAGACGGTAAACGCGTAACGTCCGAGAGGTGAAAGCCACGTCGACCCACGCGCCACTCTTTCTCCTTCAGGTGAGTTCCCGTCTCGTTTCTTAACACGTAACTTACCGGATTGGCCAAGGTAAACGACGTCCGGGCACGTGACCAACGCAAACTACTTTCGGACACGAGAGATTAATCTTTTGTAGCGTCGAACCCGCACCTTTTGTAATGGCGTCGCGAAACCGTATACTCCTTCTATTTTCGGGGAAATTAAAGGGGGGAACGTAAACGAATACGTAGGGAAATATTCTAAGGCACGGTTAAACGAATCTCTCCGGGCACTCGATCGTAACGACGGAAATTCGGTTATTCGTCCGTGAGATTACGTCATTCCATTCGAATCGTCGCGTAACCGACGCGTCGGAGCGCTACGTAGTCGTTTAGTTTCTGCGCCAATGGTGCGCGTAACTCGTTTTTCCGGTAAAATTGTCGCGCGTTTCTATGGTCTGGTAAATGTATAACGTTCGAGACAGACATTTTAACTCCCCTCCGAGGGAAAAGGCTGTTAAATTTAGCTCTTACGGTGCTTAAAAAAACGAGTGTAACACCCGTAACGCGTACGTCACAGCCTACCGGAAGAATGGAGGTTGGGATTTAAGTAGCCTACGAGAGGAGGGGTTTGAGAGGTTACAAGAAAGGTAAATCGAGGCATTGTTACGTCAGCGGCGACATGCCTCTCGGTGCCGTCTCCGAATTTGAGCGTTAAATGACGACACGAACCGTCTCGTTTTCCCCTCGTTTGGGAGGATGAGGATGGCGTGACGACTTCTCTCACGCCAGCGGAGGAAGCGCGTGGGCGAGGAATGGCCCGACCGGATTTGGGACGGGGTAGAGTAATTGGAGAAAGTGACCGCTGGGTGGCTCGACGCCGAGCGCTTACTCTCGAGTTACGCGACGCGAACGTTCGAGGGTATCACGCGATAAAATCCGTCCCGTCTGAGAAGTGCGTAACACGTGACATCGTCGCGTCGCTACTGGCGTAACCGGCGAGTAAGAAAGCCCCCGGTTTGGCGCGGCGTAATCGTGACGCGACGCGACGCCGGTTCGCCTTGAACCGCGCGCGCGGTAGTATTCGACCGAGTTTCGGCCGAAACAATGGGGTGACGTAACGCGGCCGAGGACGATCACCCGGCGCGAGTTAGGGTCGAAGGGAGTGTCGGAGCCGGAAAGGGGTGCCTCGGGCCGTCTTCGGCCGGAATACTTAGGCGATTAGACACGCGATAATTCGTTCCCGGCGAATGGAGATGTAGGGTGAGGGTCGAATTGCTTCGAGTTTAGAGTTGGCGGCGCGGAACGCGCAGCGCAAACTCGACTAACGCGCCTCTTCCGTCGCTGGCAGGTGGCGTAGGGCGAGACGACGATCGACATGGTAGCGGAAAGACCCTCGCAGGACCCGGGACCGGAGGTGGCTCGCGACGTGGGCTACTCTAGCGACGACGAACGAGACGGATCCTCGGAGGGCCCCCGAGGCCCCTCGGCTATCGAGAAGATCCCGGGAGAGATGGACGGCTCGTGCGATGCCAGTGGAGAGTACACCACCGACGATTCGGACGACCAACCCCCGACCCGCGTTTGGGCGGAGGCAGTCTCGTGCAAGAGGGACCGGAAGAGCCCCGAGTGGAGAAGGATCTCTTCCGGTCGGAGGAGAGGAAGACCCAGGAGCATGACGGACCTATACCAAAGAAAGAGCCCCGACGTCACTCTTTTCGCTTCTAATGCGGAACTCAGTGCGTGGCCCATGCCCGGTTCCCTCACCAAACTGTAAGTGTCGGCATTTGTTTCTCTCTCTCTCTCTCTCTCTCCTTTTCCTCACTTCCTCTCCTTTTGCAGGAACTCCGCGCGGCTTCGCACGCGCTGGAGACGTTCTCGTTCTGTCAGGAGCACCTTCTCTGGGGGATCGGAAGGGTGCGCTCGCGACAGAAGCTCTTCCGCTTCTTCCGACCCGGAAGACGACTGCCACTCTCCCTCTTCCGACTTACGTGTAAGGTATTTGTCTAAGAACGGCTCGACGGGTTTCTTCTCGGTGTTAAATCCAATTGTCTCTCTCAGGTAGAGGATTTCGGCGCGTGCCATCGAGCGCCGCCCACCGCAGAGGAGACGAGCTCCATCTCGGACCAGGTGTGGGACGGATACCAGGTAAGTGGGTCTCGGTCCTCGTCTCGATCCCATTCCCTCCTGACCGCCTTCGTCGTCGTTTCAGGATCCGTTATACCTGAGCGAGTCCTACACCGAGTCGACGGTGGACCAGGAAGAGTTCAGAAAGGTCACGGAATTCGGCGACGACTACGGCGACCTAATGGAGGCTCCCCCTCCTCCCCCTCCGCCGCTTGCTCCGGAAGGGGAGGAGCGAGAGCGGTCGTACACCGATTCCGACGAAGAAGACTTTCTCTACGTCATCGATCAGGCTACCAGAGCCTTGCACGTGGCGCGCAGTAGCCTGGCAGATAGGCGCGGCCTCACCTCCGCCCAAAAGGTGAGCTCCGTGTTATTATTATTTTTTTTTTTTGTATTGTTCGAAGTCATAAGTTTAACTGTCGTTTCCGGGATGCGCCTGTTTTTTCCACATCCCTATTTAAAATGGAGGAAGGAGCGCCCGTTTTCTTTTATCCGGGATGTTTTAATATTAAAGTTCCGGTATTGATTCCGTTTTACTTTTCATCGCGTGCGCATTATTCACCCCCGAATGTAGAACAATTGGAATCCATTCTACTATGACGTTCCAACCCTCCATTTTTGAAGTATTTGAGGGGGAGGTTCGGTTGTTTAAGGAACGAAAAAAAAAGAAAAAAACCCGCGTGAGGGGGTGACAACGCGCATTTGTATTAACCTAAATAGTAAAATGCTCGACACCCCAAAATAGTTTAAAGAGCATAACTCGGAATCACTCTTTCGAGTAAGGACGTCGGCGATTGGCCAATCGAGGATGGAGCAATTTACTCGTTCCGCTCGCGTTTGTTTGTTCTTTAAGAATTTAAATACGTGGAAACATTAATTGTATTCGAAGTACTATGGAAAGGGGTAGAATCGGCCTTGGACGAGCTACTAAGGGGGTGATTAATTTACATAATGAGGATTCGAGTGAGAGTTAACGAGGATTAGTTTAGTTTGGGTTAGTTTTATTGGAGTACCTCTTCGATTACGTCACTTTGCTACAACCTTTATGCCTTAGCACTAAAACTATGTGAGAAAATTCTGTAGGATCTTCACCAGTTCCCGAGTAGATAAAACCACCGAACACTGGTCGTGGGTTCGCGCCTGGTCACGCGGCATTTTCCGGGTTTTCTTCACGTTTGTAACACCTAAATGGGGGGGCAGTTTCCATAAAACCTATCAAGGAGGCATCCTCCCTCGACAGATCTCCCACGTGTCGCGTTGCCGTAACCATATAAACCAAACTGTAGGGCTTTCACTCTATTCCATCCCCTATAAGGGAGGGAAAACAAAAAAGGAGAGAGTAAAATTTCGAGTTTGAAATTAGAAACCGGATATTTAATTCCAAATTCGGTTTTAAAACCGAGAATAAAGTCGCAACGCAAAAAAAACCCGAAGAGTGTTAACCTATATAAAGTATTTTTATGTGGTATTAAATGAAAACACCAGGATTAAAATGCAAAATTAAGTGTTCGTACCATTCTCGAGTTTACGTGGCACGAAATGGTGCGGCAACTTTCGAAAACGTTTGCGTTTGCTGCGTGCTGTGTGGTGCCGAAGACCCAACACGAGTTTGCAAAGGGCGAATTATAGGATAAATTTACGTAATCGGAGCATTCGTATACATCCAATACGTTGGTAGGTGCGTTTAGTTCCGATTTCTGACTCGACTGGTGTCTTCGTTACAGTGTTGAACAGATATTGGCTTCTGGTGCAGAGGTTTGGATTGATGGCATGATGCAGCGCAACACGTGGGCGATCTAATCTGTCAAGGGAGGAGGACTTTCTACGGGAAACTGACCCTCATTTAGATGAAGTAAACACGAAAACTCCAGCTCGTTGGTCACGCGCGAACCCACGAATGTTTGGTGGTGTTACCCACTCGTTGATAGTACAAAAAGCAGGCGTAACTGCATACTGCAGCATTATTAATCCTGCAAAGGAGAAATTTCTTACAATGCGATTAACCGTTACTGCTAAGTCTATTGTATTTTTCGCGTGCATTTTCTCGATATTCTGTAAACTCCATGCAATTTCGATGGGAAATTGCGAGGGCGAAAGATCGATACCTGGAAATTTTGGCCATCCGTGACGTAGGCAAGAAAAACAGCGAATTTTTTGTACCTCGTGAGCATTTAGGTCACTAATTTATAGGAACACTACAGGGTGATTCAAAAGTCTAGGTAAAGAGTGCTTCGTTATGAGGTCACTTGTAAGTCACAGAATCGCGTGTGTGTAAAGTGTCAAACGCGTGTTAACATGTCTGACGTTACGCCTGCAAGTTCACCCTTTCGGGTGCCCGTTTTTTACGCGACTTTCGAATCTATGCGCATCTTTAGGAGTACTTAAGGTAGGGAAAACGTATCCTGGTGTTCACTTGACGGAGGTTTACGAGCTCCGTCCGTAACCGAATTTAAACTCGTAATTAAATCTAGTTAAGATGTGGGTCAAAGATACGTTAAGTGTTCTTGTTACGTATGTTAAAACTTGTAATTAAGTTATAAAGACTTATCTGTCTTTATCATCCGGGTTAGTCAATTGAATAATAAAATTGGCTCGGATGGATAGAAAGAGGTAAAATACTCGATCTTCCCTTGTTACGTCATGGCGATTGTCACCGATTCCCGCGTAACCTTAACTAATTAAATATATAAACGAGTTCCACGTGGAGTTTCCCGGATTTTCTTCACGTGTCGATTCACGTAGAAAATCCCCCATCTCTTGGCCGATCGCCCTCGTGTTGCGTTCGATAAAGAATTATTAAATGTGTACACGTGCCTAGGGGCCCCTCAGTTCGGTCCACCCTAGCTAAGGCCTGGAGTCATGTGAGTATCGACAGGCGTGTTGAGAGCGTGTCGAGTTGGTACCACGTGACACGCCCAACACATTTGTGTTGATACTCACGTGACTCGACACTAGGCACCGTGGATGAGTTTGTACAGGGCCCGGTTAGAGTGGGCCTCTTTAGTCTTGTTTTTTTGAATAAATGAAATATATAGAATATTACTTTATTGACAAAAAGCAGTCTTAAAAAATTTTATTTCTAAGGGCCCCTAAATTTTTCTCCAGACCCGGAATAAATCCCCAGCTTCCCTCTGCGATGGTCCCGCAGGAGACGAACCTTATAATTGCTGTCTTTTCCGGTAAATGGCCCGTAAACAAAACCCCTGGCCGAAGTAGTGAGCGCCCCGTCCGTACAAATTTGAATTCGTATTTCTTTTCTGAAGGCGCTGCAGTGTAGATCTGCGCGAATACCACAGGCTTCGAAATTGTTTTTGTGTTGTACCCCCCGGGTAAATGACGTAATCGTGTCGATTTGGTGCACCGATGACGACGATAATTCATATTAAACCAGTCTTTATCATTTTATCAGTGTTTCTAGATAAGAATTTTAAAAAAATAAATAAGTATATAGATTAGTTAATAAGGGCAGTTTTTACTAACCTACTAAACTATCAGTTTAATAGCGAAAAATCGCCGCCATTTCCCTTCCGAAAGACTTACAGTACTGCACAAGTACGTATCTTTCTGGGATGGCGACCAATAAGAAAGGTGGCGCCATCCGGTGGCGACTATAAGAAATAGAAATTTTCTAATGTTTCTGCGATTTCCGATCGATGACGCCTTCTTATAAACGCTAAAACGGGGAAAATTGATATTAAAATTCGTAATATCGAGTTAATTGTCAACGTTTTCGTCTTATTTCCATATTTCTTATAACGTGATGTATATATTTATCACACGGGGCCGTCGAGAGGGGGAAAGATAGGGATTTTTCCCAGGATCCGGAGAAAATTTACGGGTCCTTAGTGGTTCTTACCCCTAAAAATTAATGCTATTTGTTTTTTCGGGGTATAGCGGGCCCTATGGGCAAAAGGGCCTCTCTACCTCGTGTCCCCTACGAGCTCTCGACGGCTCCGGTCGGGCCCCATCCCCACCACTCGGCCCCCACGATGGGAATAGAAAAGAGGTTCTTTTAGTGCCCACGGGACGGAAAGAGTTTAAAAAGTCCTGGGGCCCGGGCCCAAATCCGCATAATAGAATTCTAAAATCTAGAAAATTAATTTTTGTAATTTCGAGTGTATAAGGAGAGGAAGAAACAAACGTAATGGGCCTCGTAGCTAGTGCGTTTGTTATTGGGGGGGTCAGATAAGTCACGTGACTGGCAATTACTTAAATCTGGCGGGTCACGTGGATAATTACGTACCAAAAAATCGCTACGATTCCGGAATAAACAACAGTTATTCGGGTCTTGTAATCTACATAATTGATCATACTGCACGTTTCTATTTTTCATGTGTTTCTCGTGTTATTCTGGGGGACAGGAAGGAAAAAAAAAATGGCGAGTTGCCAGCACACTTCCTTTTGTGTCCACTCAGTTTCTTCCCGTGCAATAGTTTTTACGCCACTTAACAGTATAGGGAACACTACGTAATCACTTCATTAGGCTAATTAGAACAGCGGACCCCTTTCTACGGGGGATAGTCTTCCCTTTCCCCCCGCGTAAATGGGTGGGGGAGCTTTAACTTTAACGTCACACTCGCCAGATACCAAACGGCTTGTTGGGGGGGGGGGTTATCGATCGAGGGACAGCTCTTGTCGCCCGCCACTCGGACACAACCGCCGCATTAACGATTTTCGTCCACGCGTGGCAAAAAAAGCCCTTTTATTTATAACTCGGAACTCCCCGGACGAAAAAAAACGGTCGCGCCATCTGGCACCCGAAGCGATAAGTAGAAGTTAGAAGCCACCGTTTCTCCCCCCCGGTCGTTTCGATTGTTACCAAACCGGAAGTGTCGAGCATAGAATGTCCTCCTCCCCCTCCGACCTAGGCCGGCGCGTAGCGATAACTTACACGGGTTCCGCTTACGTGTGAAAACTACGCGCGAGGGCGTAGTCGAAGTCGTTTTTTTACCGTTTCTTGGCGCGGGAGGAAAGTGGGTGACGTAACGAGTTATTTCGGAAAGGGGGAGGGAGAGAGGTTCGAGTGTCGCCGTCTGTCGGCCGGCGGGGAACGTAGTTTACCTTATTTGTAAACGGCTGTTTTTGGCAACCGTGCCCTTCCTCCTTCCTTTTATTTCGGGAGCGAAGAGCGGGCGCGCCCCACCCGGAAGTACAGAGCCTAATCCCCGGATTTACGTCGACAGGCGGAGCTGATCGCCACCTGCCGCGCTCATCTGCATTGTCTGTTGCTGATCGACGACCATTTGAGCAGCACGCGAGAAAACGCCCGATTCGACGTCAGAGGTGAGTACTTCCGCCTTTTTTTTTTTCTTTTTCCGTTTTCGAAAGTGCGCGAGGTTCGGCGCGCGCGCTACTCGATTACGTTGGCTTATCACGTTCCGTAGCTGGTGGCGCCATCTACGGGACGGGAGGCGAACTAAGTCTCGGAATTTACGCAGTTCCCTGGTTTTTCAGGACTGATCGAGAAGTGGGAAACGATGGAGAACGAGTTGGAGCCGCCGGAGGAGGATGCGGAAGCGGAGGGAGAGAAACCGGGGGAAGAGGAGGAGAGCCAGCAGCTGAGGGAGAATCTGGAGGAGTTGGACCGCTCGGTGAGGGAGCTGGAGTCGGAGGAGTACTCGCCCGCGCCCTCTTTCGACCGACTGGAGGAGAAGATCGACTCGTTGCAGGTGATTACGTCGCCACAGTCGGGTTCCGGCGGCCGCCGACAGATGGCGGCACTCGAGCGCCGGGGTCGGGAGTCGGAGGGAAAAGTGCAATTACTGGGTTCGGGGCGCAATTATCGCCCGCGGCGCGAGAGGCGCATCGATCGACGCTCGTCACTCCACTCACGTCCCGGGGGTCGCGTCGTCCACTTAAGCGCGCGCCCGCCGCTAACGACGGGGGCGGGCGGACGGCGACGACGCCGAGCGTCCGTCCTTCCCCGATGTCGAGCGGACGGCGGCGCCGAGCGCATTGGTATGCTCGACGATCCCGGGTCGTAATTGGGCGGAATCCCGGAGGACCGTCCGCCCAAATTGGTTTACGGTAAATGGACGTCTTCGATCGCCCCCCGCGCGATCCGGCCGCCCGACTTCGCACGCGGAACTGACGCGCCGCCCACCCCCTTTTCGATTCACGTACTGACGTTGTCTCTCTCTTTCGGACAGGTGTCGCTGCGCGCCCTGCAGGAGACCAGGGAGCGGCTGCTGGCCGTCAACCTGCGAGTGCGTCGCCGCAACGACCCCTCCCTACCGGAGAAGGTCACCGAGTCCTATCGTCTGTGGGAAGGAGTCTATCGACGGTAAGTGGCGCCGCCACCCTCGACGCGGCGCGACGCGACGGGCCGAGAGGCCTTTCCGCCGGCGCCCATTTGGTCCTCCCCGCTCCCGAACCGAAGGAGTTGGGAGGAGGGCCTCCCCGGGACCAGGTCCGGAGGCGCTTTCCGCCCTCCTGTGTGGCCCTCCAAATTGAAAGCGGTCGGCGAAGGGGGAGCGCGCGTCTGATGGATGGGTAAGGCCCCGGGGCGAACTCCCGCTCGGAAACGGCCCGGCAGATGGCCTCCGTCCGACGACCGACGTCGAGGGGGCAATTACGGAACGCGCCCGAGGGTCCTCTCTGACGTAATCGTTCTCACAGCAACCGAGACCTGTCGGCCGAACTGCAACTGACCCGGAATCTGTGGAGCAGGTTCCTGGACCTGTGTCGAAGACTAGAAAACTTTTCTCCTGAAATTTCGGTAAGTAGAAGGGCCGGAAGGGGAGGAAGCCCCGCCCTTTTCTCACCCACTTTCTTTACTTTCGAGTAGGACCAAGAACGAGACCGAGGACTGGAGGAGCTGCGCGCCTTGGTCCAAGAATTGGAACAACGTCTGGAGGGTAGCCCGGCCCTCCCCGGCATCCGGGAGGCCTCCGAGTCGCTCGAGCCGGAGGCGCGCCGACCGAAGGAACAGCGCGAGGAGGAGGAGGAGGAGGAGGAGAAGGCGTTTGAGGGGTAAGAGGGACCGTCGGACGGTCGGCGCGCGCGGGCGCGCGACTCGCATCCCGGACGTGGAACTAAGGTTATTTACAGGCGTCGGGCCCTTTCTGAGTCGTCGGCCCTCGTTAAGAGGTCGCGTGCCAAAAAGCCATAAAAGAGCTTCTCTCGTTCCCATGATATATCGACCGAAATGAGCGGTTGGCGGCCACCGACCGGCCCGCCCCCGGGGAACCACTCGGAGCGCCGACCCAAAACGACTCCCGACCTAAAATTGGAGAATTCTCGTGCGGGGAGGGTACGAAGACGAAGGTAGTTCCGAACGAGCCATGATTTCCCCCTCCGCCCTACTGGCCAAGGAGCGATCTCAAACGTGTAGTGGAAGTTTGGCGTACTCCCGCGACGTCGCGTACCTGGCGCGAGGAGTGGGGAAGCGACGACGGGACGGGCGGGGGGGTTTAACGAGCGAGGACCCGAAAACCCGGTGGACGAAACGAAGCGGAAGAGAAACGACTGGAAATTACACGGTTGTGTCCCTGGAAATTATTTGTGTCCTCGGCCGGATGCCGTAATTGGTCGTAAAAGAAAGTAATCGCGGTTTGCCACGAAAACTCCGCGCGGTCTCCCCGGGTGGGAATTTCGACGCGAAAGACGCGCCTTGTGGCCAAGACGATTGGCGGAGGACGGGAGAGAACGGAGTAGAACGACGGATCTAATTGGAAATTCGTCGCTGAAAGACGCTCGAGCGGAAACGTGACCAATGACGAGGAAGCGCCAGTTGGTAGCGTGGGAGGTTCTCTTTTCTCCCCCCCCCTCAGCCGCCGACGTCTCCACCCGTTCGCTCCCGGGAATCCGGGTTCGAGTCCGGGTCGGTGGCGTGCCGGCGGACGAAGACCCCGCGAGAGGGAAACGAATTTCTCCATTTCTTTTGTAACCGAAACTCCATTTCTGTTTCAGACCTTCCGAAATCCGTCCGGACGAAGAAGAAGAAGAAGACGAGAGGAGGAAGAAGAAGAAGCCTTCTCTGTTGCGCAGGGTGTTGCGAGTGGCCATCCCCGTCCAGTTGGCTCTGGTGTTGCTCTACTGTTTGGCCCGTCTGCTGGAGCCGCGATGCTGCGACTCCGTCAACAACCTGCACTTCTCTACCGCCCCCCAACTGCGCTACGTCCGGGGTCCTCCTCCCCTCTGAACTCTCCCTGCCCCTTAGACGGATGCCTTAGTTTTAAAACTTTCCCGTACCGCGTCCGCGCCCTTCGCCCGCGGACGAGAGGCGCGGAGGTCGACGGCGCGGGAGGAACCGCCTTCGTCTTCCCTTCTCGCCCTCTTCTTCCCGAATACGACGGGAGCGGGGAAGAAGAGGGTCCGTCGTTACGTTCCTTCCGACCGACACTTCCACCAGAATAAGGGAGGAATCCGAAAGACGTCTTTTCCCACCGGCGCGCGCGCTTCCGCCTGGCCGCGCGCCTTCTACCTATCTTAGTTTCCCGCGTGTCCGAACATCCGGGCGTCGGCGGAGGCAGAGGGGCGGGAATGGGCGCGAGCGGGGGAGAAGTGAGAGGGGACGGAAGCGTCCCCCGGGGAGGCGAAAAACGCGTTTAAGTATCCGTCCGACTCTAAACGGCTTTCGGAAAACATTTAGCCGGAGCGGACGACGCGGACGTGTCCGGAATGCTCGCCTTCGGCCTCCTCTCCGCAGTCCGGTCACGCCCTCCTCCCCCTCTTCTTCCCCCTCTCCTCCTCCGCTCTGTCGTGCGGACGGAGAACGCCCGGAGCCCCTCCACCTCCCGTCCTTTCGGGCGGTGAAGGGCCCCTAAGTCCCCCTCTCCGCCGGGAGGCTCCCTCCCGAGAAAAGGGAGCCGCGACGGAACCGGAAACGAGGAACGGCGAGTTCCGGAAATGGGGGAAAGAGTTTTTTTTATCTCTCGTCTCCTTCCCGGTTAACAAAATTATCCAGACCCAGGATTTCGGCTCCGCAATTTACGTCATTGTGTGCGCTCTTCCTTTTCCAATCGCCCTCCTCCCCTTTCTTCCCCCGCGGGGTGGACGCCGCTTAAAATCCGAAAGAAGAGGCCTTTCCCTCCACCGAATTTGGGGGGAGAGAGAAGAGACGGAGGAACGAGGACGGTCCCTACCCTGGTGGGTAGAATTACGTGTGTAGAAACGAGCTTAGAGAAGGGCGAAGATTTTAGACCCTCGTAAACAGTTATTGAACTTTTGTACAAAGACGAGGAACGATTTTAAAGCATTTTCTGTTAATTTGTTAACACGTAATTTATAAAACGTGACAAAAGTCGACTCCTCTGTGACGTTTTTTATTCTCCGTTATTACATAAAATTCTATGAAATTTTCGTGACGTCTCGTTTATTCTTTTACACTACGCCGCAGCAACTTCTTCTATACGGGTACGAGGAGGGGATGACAGCCCTACCGCACGCTTTCGGACACGTTCTCTACCCCATCAAAGCGTAGCAACGAGAACCGACGCGCGCTAATTGTGACGTTTTAGCGTAACAATCGCAGATTAACGCGTCGAAAGTAGTAGGGGGAGGGATAAAAGACAACCCCCAGTTTCGACCGGTGAGGAAAGTTGATTTCGTAGGCGTGCCGCGCGAACTCGCGATTCGACGAAAACTTCCCGAAACGACGTTCCTTTTGTCTATCGTTTACTTTCGCGCGGCGCGTCGCTTCGACGCGTCGACAAACGGAAGTAAGAGCCGTACGTTAAAGGAATGGGGCGTTAGTAAATTAACACTTTGTGCTTTATATTATTTAACAGTAGAAGGAATCTTGTGTAAACACCAAGTACAGTAGTGTTACACTACGTTCGGGCCTGGACACTAATATGTGACAGGCCCCCCTTAATTAAATAATACGTGTAAATACGTCAGGCCTGGAGCCGCGTCCAAACGTATGAGACGAGAAATATGGCCAGACCGGGCCTTATTAACGCGCTATCCACTAGAATTATGGAGTTATTTTAAATGTCGAGCGATAGCTTTGACAAAGGGCGAATGCTCGGAATCGATTGTGACGTGGATACCGAACAATACTACGAGCTCGACGACGTAACACTTTGTTAAAAAACGAACAAAAAGAGGCGGCGAAGAAAACGGGTAGGAAGATTAATTTGCCAGAGCGGGAGAAAGGGGGGAGAGCAAAATTTCTAAAATCAAATTTAATAACACTTTCGGGTTCTTCTTCTTCTTTTTCTTCTTGTCCTCTTGGCCGTAATTATCGAAAAAACTTCATCCTTTTTCTGACGAAAACTTGTTGCTCTTTTCTAGAATTGTTGCCTTGGTTACGAGATAAAGAGAGCCGCGGCACTGGGGAAACGAGGTAAGCCAATCTGGTATGCCAAACTCGACGTCTTGCGCCTCCCTGGGTAATGTGCTTCCCTCTTCTCAATTCATACGCAAATTTGTCGGCTCCCTCTACTTCTCTAACCATAATAGGACCGACACTTGGCGTACTTTTCAAGGTCGTTGGCGTAAAACCTCGAGATTACCCACGTAAACCACGTGTTATACACTGGCATTTTATGTCGCGCGCCGTATTCATCTCGACTCTCCCCCCTCCCCACACACACACAGAAATATCTCCTAATGGATTCGCAATTCTTACGGCTCGCATTTAATTACGTATTCCTAATTAATTCCTCCTCCGAACACTAACGAATACGTTCCAAAATAAAGACAAAGATGGTGTGGTTTTTACGTCAATATGACGATGACAAAGTCTACGGAATGACGTCAAATTTACACACTGTTTCGTTCCCCCTATATAGTAATTAGGTATGTAAAAATTACCGTTTAAAACTCGAGTAATTTGGAGAAAAGTACATTACGTGTCCGAAGATTTCCATTAATCCCGCTTCTTGTCTTCACTTGATGATTTATAACTCTTCTCATTTTAAAAAAAACTATAGTAATATCTAGTGTAATAATAAAAGAAAAATTGATTTATTATTAGACAGAAAATAAATGATATCACGGGGGTTGTGTTTAGTTGATAGATAATAAAGAATTTGAATGTCAAACGGAAGTACTTGCGAAATTATACTCTTACTTCTAATGACGTTCGGAATTACTTTAATTTCCTGTAGCTCCGGGATATATGCAAAGGCTTTTAATCAAAATTCATTACCGCTTTTAAAAATACTGTATGACCCGTGTAGAAAGAACACAAGAAAAATTGCTTACAGTCGAACCTGTAATAAAGGACAGTGGAGGAAAGAAACAACCTCCAAACGGCGACCATTTTTTTCTTTTGTTTGAATGAAATATATTTCCCGTGTTTGCTCTACTCGGAGACCGAGAAATGGGTGCTAAATCGGGGGTTTTATTACGTCGGAGCTTCTATAATAGGGCCTTACGAGATTGACGTAAAACAGTACGAGGCCTTCGATTATAGAAGGTTCCTCCTCGCTTCGGATACTCAAATTATACGCTATTTGGGGGTTTTGTGACATTGGGCGCTCCCGATTTAGGACATTAGGAGTCGAATCGAAAGGTAAAGATTCAATTTCTATTTTATATTTTAATAAAAACCAGTTGGTCCAGCCGAAATTATCATTCGGAGATGTTTCATTGACACCTCGTGAAGTGAACACGTGTAAAAAGTATGCGGCAGTTGTTTAAATAAGGAAAAACTAATGTCTGATTACGATGATAAATTGTTCGGATGATGATCGTAAGTGATGGCGATTTTTATTAATTCCGAAGTAAAAAAAAAAAAAAAAAATTTCTGTAGTTTTTCTGTAGCAGAAATGATAAATGTGTTATTAATGGATTTAATAACAACTTGTGTAAGAGAGCAGCAAAATTGATTGAGAAATTACCGGCGATGAAAGACTTTGTACTTTTTTGTATATTAATTAATGCGTAAATTTGGTAGTCTGAATGTCTGGCCGTCGTAACGTCATTGTAAATTATTCAAATTATCATTTGTAAAGATTCCACGAAGCTTAAAATCTGTCGGTATGGATTTTTTCTTTTTTTCCCCCGCATCATCTAAGAAATTCTGTACTTTTTTACTGACCGAATCGTACGATTCACTTGTCTTAAATTGACGATCGGTGATCCGAGAGGATGATAACATCTTATACAATTCCTCTGTGACCTCTTCTCCTTCACATATCGGGTCTTTCCATCGAAAAACTTGATATGTAACGAAGAGAAAGGTCAAGGAGAAACTTAAAATTTTACATTAAATCTAACTTTATTGTGTTATTTTCAAAATTACAACGGGATTATTACGTAATTTAATCGGTCGTGGGGCCTTGTAGAGAGGCCTTTTTTTTACCAACGAATCCGTCTTTCCATCCCTCTACGTCTCGCAGCATCCTCATCCATCTTTGGTCTGCTCTTGTTTTGCTTTATTTTCAAGACGGGCGCTTTTCTTAGTCTATTATAATTTATGAGGACAATTTGTCGTGATCATTTAAGTCTAACTCTAGTAAAGTACGACGTTCTACAACAATATAAGCTGTTGGTGTTTATATCTGGCGTACACCCACCATTCGAGGCTACTAATAAGGACGTCCAGACAGAAGAGAAGCAACTTGGCCATCCAGATTGGTGCCTATTTGACCCTAAATGGGTGGATCGAACACGTAAACATCAAGATGCAACCGTTAATGACTGGTTTAATTCGATATCAAAAGCCTTATTAAAGGTAAAACCTGTCTGCCAGAGCCTGGTATACGTTTCTTATGAAGTGTCAACATAGTAAATTCAAGACAATTAGGCGACGATAAAAGTGTCAGCCATTCGTTAAAATGTTAACTAGTGTACTCGATAAATTAAATGATATTATTGTTAATTCATTAAGGTTAATTTTAGAAAAAAAAAATAGTTTCCTCTTCTTCTTCATCTTCATCTTCTTCTCCTAGAATGCATTTTAAATGACTAGTGTTGATGATGATGAGATAAGTGTAAACCCCCCCTATTTTTATAAATGGTAGCAAAGTTAAATACAGGCTTATTATCATTCTTAAGTACAGAAATGTATATTATACTTTTGAATAATTATAAGCGAGTTTATTACTCTGCCAGCATAAATCTTTGGTGAAGTAACTACTCCAATTACCCCCTATGGGTGGGCCCTCGGCAGTTGAGAGAAATTAATCAAATAAATCGAGAGGACGTACGACGGATAATATATATATAAAATTTCTCCCGGATCCCCCCAAATATGGGATCGAAAACTTAATAAACATTCCTTTTCCATTTCTCATTTTAGTTGCCGTGTTTTAGATTTTACTTCGCACCCTTCATTTCGATTATAATACGTAATATTAAATCTATCATCCTTATAATAGTTGCTCATCATCATCATCCGTGTTAGGCCCTTTCTGGTGTGTGACTTTTACACGTCGCTATTGTTTCCGTTCAAAGTTTCCTCTCCGTGATGGCAAGAGTTCTCTTATAGTCGTTCTATACTATTATATTTATGTGTAATAAACTATACAGATACAGTAGTAAACGATTTTTAGTGTAATCTACAGCATTTAACTGTTATTTTCTTTAGAAGCCAGCTTACTTCGGTGTTATCTTCTATTCGATCTCTTCCTCTTACGAGTGAAGAAACCGATCTCGGCCTTAAAGCGGCCTCCCTGGTAGCTTTCGAGATGGCCCGAGGCATCCTTCTTGCCCAAGTTAAGTTTCGACCGCCATTCTCCCTCCTTTTTTTACTTCTATCCCGTCGAATGACTGGTGTCCTTCGACGATACACCTATTTCAATTGACCATCCGGGGCGAGCATCGTAAGCCGACAGAATGCTGCACACTTACAAAGTGTTTTTAAAAAAAAACACAGGAGAGATCCGTTGTATTCGGTAACCGGGATTGTACACAGGCTGTAGAATTAATTCGGATTTCTCACGGAGGGGGGGAAGGTATTTCGTTAAGGTTTTCCTCCAATTGGCATTTTAATCGATCTGACAGTCAACAGTTAGGGAACCCAACTGGGGCAGGTGCAATGGTTCCACCACGACGGGCTTCCATCTCGAAAGATAGTCTACTAATTGAGACGTCGTCTCTCTCACTCAGCCTTCGGAGGCCCAACCACAATTTCCAAAGAAGGAAAGGGGCGAAAATACCTCAGCTTTCTCTTTAGCTACATCCTGTTTCTAAAATTAACCGAAAAAAATAATCAATTATTCCAATATCTTCCCCTCGTGTTACGTGTTTTCTTGGAAAATTAATACCCGAAAATTGTCTTGTTGCTCCATTTTTCAAATTACCCTTATTACGGGCCGTTAGCTCTCCCCCCCCCTTTTAAAAAACAGGCACGTTTCTTAGTCACAAAGTAACACCAGTGTTACGTAAAACTGTGGGAACAGAGCACCATTTAAGAAGGAAAACACAACTATAATCGCTCGATTATCAGCTGCCCTTTCTCCCTTTTTTCGTGGCTCGATTATGTGTGGTCTATGAGTTATGTGTTTAAAAAAGATACGTCAGCGAAGTGAATTATTCGATGCTCTTTATCGATTTATATAATATATGTCTCTCGGTGGCGGTCTTTTAGGTACAGGCGACCTAAACAATTGCCTTAGGTCTTGTGTTTCTAGAGGTTTCAGCTGCTACCCTCAAACAATTTACATTTACTTATACGTTTGTCAGGGACACGGGTTTCTATTTTTATTGCCAATTTTTACTTGGAAAATTGGAAGTACAGCTTGGAGGTACTGTACAGTACACTTAGAAGTACAGCAGCTAACAAGCAAGGCATCGAGCTGTACAGTACTTCTAATTACTAATCCCTTTCGCTGTATTGTACAGTTTCTTCGTTGTTCTTCGACACTAGAACAGGTGTTTTATACTAAACTGTTGCCGAGTTTGAATCTTCAACTACACCGTTGGAGTCATTACTTTTAGAAATTAACGTGTGGGTAAAATTCGGCGAATCTAATCGTCCCCAGTAATCTCTACGGAGTCCTTTAAGATAAGTGATGGCCTAGGGATGATTTTCCCCTCCGTAATAAGTCATTGTGTTAAGTAACAAACGTCACTGTTGGGCTTTAAGTAAAATAAATAATTCCCTTTAAATTCTCCTTCCTACACTCGCCTATTTAAACTAAGTTATATCGTTTTGGGCTGGTGTAGATAGAGAGGGAAATTTCCCTGTTCTCCCCTCGTCTAATTTATTAATTCTCATACAAAAAAGAAACTCTTATTTCGCAACGTTCTCGACGTGTGACTTCCTCCTATTCCCAACGTCAATTCGTTGGGTCGAATGATTTCCATCGAGTCGTGCTGTGCATCTGTCTGTCCTTCGTAACCTCGTCCGAACCTGTCTGACCGGCATTAGGATCGGACGAAAGGAAGAGGACAGAAATGTGTTGCAACGGCCTATCACTCGAACCGAGAATAGTGGGTGAGTTGGCGTTAGAAATGTCCTGTCGTTTACCTTTGACCTTTGACGCGAAGTTTGCGAAGGGAGGATCAAACATTTGATCCTTCCTTTGCATCGAAAATTGCGTAAGTGTAGTATTGTTCGAAGGCGTGCCCCATTGATGCCACGTCACTTGAAATCTCTCTTAATAAAGCCTGTGTCTCCATTTACCTGTTCTTAATTACGTAGGAACCATTATTATACTATTGTTTACGTTACCATGACAGCACCCAATATAACCCAATGCCTAGTTTTTGGAAAGGTAGACCGGACCGTTTTATTGATCGTGTCACGCCAGGGTGTGTATTTGCATATAAGGTTATCAAATTTATTAATTGTTCTTTATATATAGACTGAACTGTTTCGTAGGAAACACTTCTCAATTGTGTTTTAACTACGAATTGTTAAGGAGAAATTGTTCGTGTGTAACTTATAAGCTGGTAGAACACAACTCGCAGGTGTTTCGGTGAACATTTAAACAATAGCAGGCTCGAATCGAGTCTTGTATGAGGGATCAGAATTCACGTTTCATTTAAATCCTGTTTTATTTAAGATTCTTGTGTAGAAAAACATCAATTTATGTCCTTGAAAAGCAAGGCTCTTAACTAATTAATTTATTTAAAAAAGTAGAATTAGTTGACAAATTGTTTCAACACAGTTCTGATGCAATTATATAAGGTTTTACTTAAGTGTTTCGTTACACGGAATTTATAGAAGGATACTCAGTTTTTTTACACGTAGTTGTAGTTTTGACAGTGTTAAAACCTTGAGCGACGTCACCGTTTCGAGTCACGTGTCGTAAACTATAAAAAAAAAACAAGATTATTTGCCGAACACTACTCTGAAGTAAAGAATGAACTGTGCTGTAATTGCCAGAGAACTGTGCTGTAAAGAATGAACTGTGCTGTAAAGAATGAACTGTGCTGTAATTGCCAGCGAACTGTGCTGTAAAGAATGAACTGTGCTGTAATTGCAATGCAATAACACTTTTCAGTGTTAGAACTGATCCTTAAGTTTTTATTTAAGAATTGTGTGGACGGTTGTAAATAGACAGGAGACAGAGATGCATATAAAATAAGCACAATACCAGTCCATTCCCTTGTATTGCGCTTACGTCCTTTATAAGAGAAGTAAACAACGATTCAATACGTCACAATACCCTATTAATTATCATATAAACTCGCGTGTGAATGGTACAGAAATCATCGTGCTTAATTAATTAAAACTTCGGTAACTCCATTAACCGGGTCTTGTACTCGTTTACAACAAAAATGTCGAATTAAAACTACAGTGGCTAGGGGTTGAGGACAATCGTATCAAGTAAGTATTGTATTTACGACACGTTGCCGAAATATACCACAGACACAGTACAACGTCTAACGTCGTAATACGAGAAAGTATGAAGAAAATCATCCCCTCGATCTGCATTGCAAATCTCGCAAAGAGTTTACCACTGATTTAATTTGTCACGAACACAATTATACCGACACAAGATAAAAGAAAAACTGTCAAATTTAATATATATAACCTGGAAAAGAAAAAAATGGGGGCGAGGAAAGAAACAAAGATGGAATAGGCCGACGGTATGCGTATTATCTTATCAATTTACCATCTTTAATAAGGTATTTATTAGTATAATTCGGGGTGTTGTAGGGGAAACCTAAAGACTTAAGGGCCATTAAAACCGTTGGATAAAATGCAACGGTTTATCCGCTAGTGTATCTAAAATGCCGATATGCTTCCGAGCCCATTAAACCGAAGGCCCTCTTCTAACCCCACGAATATACGGGATTTTTCAGAGAGGATGAGGATGCTCCTACACCCTGCCTTCTCCTAAATCTCAATCCCTCGTAGTCGAAGCTTTCGGGGTTTTTTCAATTGGTCTGACCGAATGGACCGATCTTATCGACTTCTACTAAAATTTGTCCAGGATCTACAATGAAATTTAAAGTTCTCTCCCGATGAGAAATCTATTAAGGAGGTCCACTATCAGACGCCAACGGAATACATTGTGACGTTCCCGATCGAAAGTAAGAATTAATAAAAGAACAATTGCAACAATAACCGTTAAATAAATTGCCATACAGAAAGCGATAAAGGAAATAAAATCTCTGCCCGTAGAAAGGAAAATTGGAAATTAAACACCCAGACAACACTAATCTGCACACCAACTTCTTCCATTATCCACCTTTTAATTGGACTTTTTTTTTTTTTTTTTGCTGTAAGAAAGATAAAAGACCAGGTTAATGGAGTTTGTGTAGTTTTAATTATTTAGGCCCGATGATTTCTGTACACTTCACAAGAGTGTTTATATGATAATTAATAGGGTATTGTGACGTATTGAATCGTTGCTTATTTCTTTTACTAATCCTGTAAAGGATGTAAGTACAATACAGGGGGAATGACCCGGTATTGTGCTTATTTTTTCTGCATTTCTGTCTCCCTTCTGTCTATTTATAGCCCTCTACCTAATTCCGTGGTCCCGCAGTGGGACGTAATGAAATTTGGACCTATATATTGTGCCTTTCTTCCCTCTTGGACGAAACTAAATTCGTCTTGGAAGCGATTACTAATCTATTGTTATAGGCGTTAAATGAATCTTAGGGCCCCGGGACGTCGGAATCTTAGGGCCCCAGGGCCTTAATTACGTCACAAATACATACATTGTGAACCTGACCAAACAGTAAGCATTCCCTTCAGAACCGATTCGGGCCCGTCATTATTCGAACGTCTGTAGATCTGTCTGGGGGTGGAAACCACGAACCCAAATTATTCGGGCCACCCGGGAAGACGATTTCCCAACAAATTATACTTATGAGGCCCGAGGGATTTAGCGGGTTTAGTCGTAGTTATCGAGTTACATTTCGTTCCTGTTGGTGCCCTCCCCGAAAAGTAAAAATTATCCGTTTTTCCAGGGGTTTTACTAGAAAAAAAAAAAAAAGCACAAAGAAGGGAATTTCAGTGCACCTAGAAGTAGAGGTAGAGCCTAATCTGGATAGAAGAGTGGCAAGACGGGTGACCAATTAAGCAAGAGATTGCGGATGGCGCCCAAATACCTATGGTTGTTAATGTCGACTGGTTTAATGTCCCGATGTTGCGTCGGTATGGAATTTTTAACAGAGAAATGGCTCCGGGTTTGACGACTAATCGGGTAGTATGCAGTCGCGTCACGAACTCGACGATCCACCGAGTGCCCTCCTCCCCACGGAGACAGATAGAGAGAATTTTCCCGTGGGCCCGACACACGGGGAAAAGGGACCCGTCCGCATAGGGAGGTCGAGTCCGAATTTCCGAATGGAGAGAGTACAGACCGCTCTCCCCTCCGACGTTATATCGAATGTAATCTCCTTTGGGGTGAAAACCGGGAGGACGTTAATCCGAACCCGTGACTCAATATTCCGAATACCATTGTCTGCTCTTACTCACACACCTCTCTCTCTCTCTCTCCTGTGTTAATTTCCGAACGCGTAATTACTTATTAACAGAGTTTACGCGTAAGTTTTAAACGAGAAGACAGACATACGCACCGACTTGTAAGTTACGAAGCCAATTTCGGGTAGACTTTCTCTACATCAACTGTAATTGGTAGCGTAAAGCCTACCTACTCGATCGATACAGTCGATCCCATAGGTTGGATCTACACCATTGGTGAATGGTGTGACCGTTAATTACGTCACAAATATATAATAATATAAAATCGATGGGTAAATCATAAATATCCCTTAGAATCTAGGCGCAAGAAAGTGAGGGATTTAGACAAATAAATTCCGTATTTCCTCTAGTGTATCGATGGTCGACGTCACGTTATTGGAGTTAAAGGTCATGTATAATTCAACGCCTTAAATTATGGTCAGTTTGGTGTCAATTGTAGCTCATTAGTTTATCAGCTTAGCTTATTCGCAATAAGCGGGGGAAGTTCGAATCGATAAATGACTATTGTCTACGTTTGTACGGGGGGTTTCAACTCCTATAATTCTCGTATGGTGTTTATTTAATGGCACACGGCTAATCATAACGTTCTCTTGTCTATATTTCCAATTACACATTTACTACACTTTACCTTACACTAGATAGAAGAATAGTTAATTGTGAGCCTTTATTTTATTGAGGATCAATGTTATTTTTCTATTGTATTCAACTATAAAACCGGGATTCTATTCTGGTGTCGTTGGTAGTGTATTCAAATGCATCACCCAGACTCGGACCGACTCTCATAAATAGGTAAATGTGACATATAGAAATTGATATATTGCCATTTTTCTGTAGAACAATAGGATTTTATAGTTTAAATTTCGATTCCGAGATATTTTAACCACCCGAAATCTTGGAAAAATCGCTTTATCGAGATGTTTGTCGTTGTTTTTTAGAGATTGAACCACCAGATTACATTGGATTTTTAAGAGGGGATGAGGATTTATACGTCACTTCGATAGGTCAGATTCGATTGTTTGCCGATAGAATACATATGTTAGAGGAGGGGGTGACTGTTACCGATAGAGATAAGGTCGACACCAGAGCGGAGATGGCGAGATCTAGAACATTATCGATGTAAATGTTGAATCAGCGGAGCAGGAATAGTTTGATGTGTCGGCTCTGACAAGTGCGATCGAATGATATCCTCCTGTTCTAGTGGCTTATATAAATCTAATTTTGGATACAAATAAGTTTACACTTGGCTATTAACCAGGTATTTATTCGTTTATCCGGTCGAGAAAGGGTGATCGATTGTATTTAATGTAGGAATCCGAAGAGAAATGCGCTATTTAATCACCCTTACCAAAAAAAATCAATTGTGCTGGTCAGTAGACACTAACACTTCTGTAGACGCTATGAGATATTCTTCGTTATTGACACACACATTGGTGAACACCAAGAGTTGTAAACAGATGCATTTTCTCTCGTATGTAATGCTTCTATATTACACATCAAACTCCGATCCCTACGGATCCTCGCCCCCTAAATCTTCATCCTAGTTCATATGACATACGTCTAAGATACTGTTTTCTCTCTTGAGAATGGGCGATATTACACGCGGGGTGAGCTTTGTCTTTGTTTAAATCTATAGACTTTCAGAAACAATACGGAAATGCTGTGTCCTTCTACGGAGTTTCTTTCGGATCTTACTTAATACTAAGATACATTGGGGTAAAATACCAATTATATATCGATTGAGGGACTTAATTTTCTCTGTGTTTCTTGTGTGTTATTCTTATACAAGATGTTTAAGCGCGTAGAGACTTTGATAAACGGACAGGGATGTCACTCCGAATGTTTATCGATCATTTCCCCCCCGTCTGATTGCGATAGGAAGATGAAGATAACAGTCGAAGGGGGGGGGGGGAAAGACACCAATTTCCTATCCCCTACTGTCATTTAGAGATATAGATGCACCTCTTATAACCATTGAAAGTTACAAATTGGATGAAAATTTATTTTTAGAATACTCCCTTTAAGTGCCCGGTAAATCGAATTCGAACCCTGGTGATGCTAAGGCCGTCTAAACCACTCCAAACAAGAAAGACACCGCTCTACAATCTAATATAATAAAGGTAAAGAATGTAGTTCACTGTTCTTCACTACAGGTAGAATGAGGTAAGGGATGGAAAAAGATCAAGAAAGGAGATTGGCCATAGAAAAAAAGGTAGAGAAATTCTCTATACAAGTAGACTACTACAGTACTAAACACCCTGTAGTTAATACAGTACCGTACAATTGTTACGTCTCACTTACCTGTGTTTCCGTGGAAGCCTTCAAAGTCCAACTTACCTTCACTATTCTATCATTTTTAATTGTTTCGTAGATTTAATAGGCACCAATTAAGACATCTTTAATATACAATCGGACCTCGATTTAACGTCACCATTCGAAGTCGGCACTAAATCGAATTCGGTGTTAGACCGAAGAATCCCCGTTTACGGCGCTGTAGGAGGGTAGCGTTATATAGAAGGACGTTATATCCAACTAGTTTATTAAAAAAATAATAATAATAACCTGTTTCGATATCCTTATCACACTCGGTGCTTGTCGTAAATATTCGGCGAAGGCCGTTACCTGTACTAACGTCCGTTAAATAATACATTATTAATTTAACTTTTATGTGTTTCACTTAGTGTATTCGGTTGTGTTTGTATTGGGTTTTAAATTTCGACATCGCTGTTGACGTTCTACAGGTGTAACCTTCGACACACACACGTGATTCTTTAATTAAATAGGCCAAACTAGTGTTTGTTTCATCTGTCTGATACTTTTAACAATTGTTTTCTGGTTAACACACCGATTTTAATTGTTAAAATACGAATAGGCTGGAGAGTAGAGACAGATAACACTCCACGTGACACTTGTAGACATACTGTTTATTATTTTTCTGTAAGGTTAACACGGGAATTCCAACGATTCCTCTCGTAGCATACCAGCAAACAAAGGTATAAAATAACAATTATCTTGTGTTAATTCGTGTTTTATTGGCCTCCCTTTCTAGTGTAGAATGGGAGTAGGTCCTGTTATTAATAGGAGAATTTACTTGTGTTTACAGCATAAAATACAATACCCTCTAATCGATTTATTTATTTATACGGTGTTCAAGATGTCCTTCTACGATGGATTCTTGTATCCCTTAATTGACAAAGGTTATTCATTTCGTATATATTTACGTAACTTAAACGCATACCTAAACTAAGGGTGGAGATGCTGTGCCACCGTGTCGCGTTGTATCACATTATTTACATTTCTATCATAAATATTTACAATAATAATTGACGTATATTGTGTGAAGACGGCTCAGAAGTAACTTAATTTCTAGTTTTTTTTTTTCCTCCATTGTTTTGTGTTGAGTTCACACTACTTAGATTAGTTGTTTCATCTTAAACTTTGGAAAAAAATCAGTCTGGGAGTATTTAATTCCATAGAGATTGCAATCCTCCTTAGGTATAAAATACAGGAGGATCGGAGGATGAGTTTAGTAAATTGTTTTCCTGAAAACAGAAGGTAAAAAGTATTAGTAATTAGGAAGTAAAACCTGTGTAAAACGGTTCCGGTTTACACAGGTTCCGTTCTGTATGGGTTTTTACTTTACTCGTTACTAACAGAACAAAGATTTACCACAATTCATCCTGCCTTTTAGTATTTGCTGTGGCACCTCCAATAACGTCCACCTCCCAACAACGGACACGTATATTTTAAAGTAAATGTAATTAGAATACAATGTAAGTTTTGTTTACTCTGTAATTTTACGTCTGTAACACCTGGGAGCGAACTTCGGCCCTTCTCTTCTGTTTTCCCGTGTTAATCACCGTCGAAGTTCCTAAAAAAGTAAGAGCCGTTACGAATCGAAGACGGTTACGTTACGACATAAAACGTCATTAGATGATATTTTCACCTGTCTTTAGGTATCGTAACATGGATATAAAATGGTCGATTAGTAACACACAACGCGATCGTTAGGGATAATTGCGGGGATAGTCGTGCCACTAATAAGTTACTGGACGATAATTTCCTTTTGTTTGTGTATTTATGAATTGGCCCGTGGCCATTCGTTTCTCTTTATCGTTCTACTTATCGCCAACCAATCGACAACACCGGCTTATGACTTTGTGTGTAGTTACAATAGTCCCCAACCTCGATACAAACCTTCGACACTATGGAACTTTATTGAGATTTTATAAAGAAAACACCGGTTTTTGGGGTGATAAAATTCATTCACATTCCGGTGTTACGTCGGGTATAAATGCTGCAGTATTGTTTTAGAACAATTTAATAATTGGGTTTAGGATAACGTAATAAAAAAAAAAACATTCCCTGTATTACTTATGGAGGTGTTTAATGCGCTACAAATAAGTTTGGGTAGATGCAAATAGTAATAATAATAATATTATTATTTGCATTTTTCAAGAGGTGACGGAATAAATTTCACATTTTCATATAAATTGCGTTTATCCACACGGTTTTATGCACTTGTCACATCCTCGCAGGCTCTGTAATAAATTCCTAGACGTATTTTTCCACTTGTATACAATAGATAGACCTACCCCATTCCTTAATACCCTTATATTAATTAATTCTTTAAAGATCTTTCAATATCATCCCACTTTAATTAATCAACAGAATCTTCTTATAGTGCCGTGTTTGGCACGCAGCACAAATTCCAACAGATCTCTTCATTGTTCGGTGGTTGTAGTGTTCTACGATTCATCAATGAATGCCAATTGCCCATTATCAACCAGAATGAGCGAATTGCCCATTGTCATGGTTGATAACAATGGGCAATTCGCTCAATGATGCAACAGAGTGCAGTAGAGAAATGGCCTGTATTTTCATACGGGTGGGTGAAAATAAATCACGTTAAATATGAGAAATAACATTATTAAAGATGCTAGAATGTTTTTTTTTTTTTTTTTATTCTTAGAATCAAATAATATTTGCTTCGTATAATAGTCTGTGTTGTTTAGTAATTGTTTACCTTTGTTTCGAACGATAGAAGTCCGAAATACAGTAGACCCTCCTATAACACTTTTGATAATTCCGTGTTATATGAATTCCATGTTGTACGAGTCACTTATATTTTACAAATACGTGTGCCGGGGTGTGAACGGCTCACGTATTTGTAAAATCTAAGTGACTCGTACAACATGGAATTCATATAACACGGAATTATCAACAGTGTTATAGAGGGGTCTACTGGTATTAAGGTAGACTTTGTTAATGCGAGGGGAAAATACCCTACTTAAACACTCGCGATTTCTTTTTGGCATGTAAAAATAGCTCAGATTTGTAGTATTTTTACCCTAAAATGTGAGGTAAAGTACCCACATTTTAGGGTAAAATGCCGTATACGGAATTGGTTGTCCTCGAAGACCACACACGTCTCCCTCTTCTAGAACACGAGTTTCCTAACTTAACTTCTGTTATATACCAACCGAATATTTAAATCACTTTAGGCCTATAATTGTTTTATTGTGGGCCTGTAAGTGATCGTTGTAGGGCCTTTTAATTCGTAGTTCTTCGCGAGATGTTACCATTTTCGACTCTACAACAATATTTTCTTTGTTCTTTCCAGTGTTATCTTGGCGTCTCGAATTCTCGCTCGTTTATAAATACTTTTTTTTTTTTTTCATTCCTCCAGGAAGAAAGAAAAGAAAAAAAAAAAAAAGAATCAAAAATTTTGTTCCGATTCAATCTGCTCTCGCCTTTTTTTCACCTCCATTCGGCAGCGACTCTTGGGTTTCCTCTAGGGATTGCCTCTTGGACTCTTCTTGCATTTTAAGAGGAAGCTGCCAGTCCAATGTTCACTTTTCCTCCCTCCCTTTCCATCTTCCTCCCCTTAATAGTAGCTGCCAAATTACACCAATTAATTTAAAAGAGGCGCAAAACCCGAGACAATAATTTCTTTGATTACGCCGCCAATTTCCACCCTTTTTCTCGCCTCGTCACTCTATCCTTCCTCCGGTCGATTTTCAAATGTGGGTCCTAATAATAAGGCCTAGTAGGGCCCGGTGCTTTTAAATTTATAAGGCCTAATTAGGTCTACTAAACAATATTCTCTATTTTCGATATTGTATAAGTTACCGAATTTCTACGGGTGTAACGTCGAGGGATGGTAGAGACCACGTGGCCTACACGTGTACATTAAATCTAACTTAAATGCTAAAAGAGAGAGGATAGAAGGGGCACACTTTCGCATTGTTTTCTACGAAAATTCTGGTGTCGAAAAGGGGGGAGGGAACGTGGTAATGATTTATCTGTCACCTCGGCTTTCTCTGCGTGAATTAAAAATACACTACTTCTTGTGTCTTTTGGTAGGTTGGAGCAGCGAGTTGCCCGCGTTAAGTACGATCATGTCGAATTACTTTCTTCTTTCTATCGATCAGCGGCTAGGTCTTGATGAATTGTCTTTTCTCTAAGTGTTACTCTGTCCCAGTACGGTTTGTGTGTTTTATTTCCCGTGTTCGGGATACATTTGCGCTTTCTCTTTCGAACAGGGAATTTTTGTATCCATCCAGGTTTTCCTAATAATACAAAAAGACACTGGAGTAAACACTTAGTTTACTCCACGAAAGGGTATTCAAGTATCCAGCCGTTAAAGCTGAACAAATGTATAATTTAATACACTACTTAGATACAACAGTAGATCTTTTGGAGACACTACAATTAGGAATTTGTAACCGATTCCGGCTCCTGTAGAAAAAGGAACAAGAGGAAGAGTATACTATCTAAAATTACCAGCGATTAAAATAATACACATAAACATTAAAGGTGAATTTTTATTCTAGCCGGAAACACTAGAAAACACAGAGTAAATACCGGCTGGGATGGAGAACGGCCATCTTAGCCATTTGTATTTTACGTGTTTTCAATTGTTATGCCGGTTTTTCTATCGGTAATATACGCATTTATAAAGAGAAGGACGACGAGTTCCTTCCACCGGAAGAAGAAAGGGGTGGAGGACGAAGACAAATCACGCGAGGGAACAGAAAGCCGAGACATCTTTACGTCGACTCGACCGCCAATGGCGTGGTTCGTCCAATCCGATTTACCGTCTTAATTGGTCGGTGCGCCCAATTAACGATTAACCAGTCGGTGGCCCGGATTCTAACCGGCCTGGCGGAACACCCGCTATCTTTACTTCTTCCCGTCCGTTCTAGGCGGTGTCAGAAAGCCTTGCCTTCGTACGGGACAAGGAATTAATTAGTCACGTGCGACAGTCGGAAGACGGCCCAGCCTCACGTCACTAAAGTAAAGCCAATGCTAATTGGCTATCTTTCGATTTTAAAAACACAAAACACACTCGTCGGTTACGTCACACGAGATGACAAAGTTTGTAGCGTTCGGCCTTTCCTTATAAAGTTAAAAATGAAACGGGGTCGACGGGAAATTCTACTGTGTATAAATTTAGAGGACACGTGAAATATTTCCCGCGTTGTTTTACTTAATATTGGCGAGGAGGGGTTGTTCCGGAAGAGAAGGCAAAACGAGTCCGAATTCGGGGGGGCGAAATTGCACGCTCCGCCCCCCGACCGGAAGGACTTTTTGGGGTTAGGAGGAGGAGGAGGAGGAGGGCCGAAAGGGGAGAGGGAGGAAGAGGAGGAGGAGGAGGAGGAGGAACGGGAGAGTTGCAAACCGGTCGACGGAGGCCTCGTCCGTAGCGCCCTCTGTAGGCGGCGATGTTCGAGGCGAAGTCGGGCGAGGCGCCCAGGCCGCGCGCGTGCCGGCGCTCGTCATTTTCCGGCAGACCGCGGTGGGCCGCGCCACGGCCCGAGCAGGCCAGCGAATGCCCGTCTCGGCGCCACCTTTCGGACCGCTTTAGTGGCGGAAAAGCGCGCCCATCGATCGGCCGCACACCCGCCGCGCTATGCAACCGGCAGAAGGATACGGCGCTCTTCCCGTCGACTTGCACGTTCCTCCTCAGGGTTACCATCCTTACTACAGGTGAGTCCCTCTCCCTTTGAAAACCCCCGGATAATCGGGATGGCCTCTCCGTCTCCCGGAAGATGGCGGAAGGGGGCCCAATCCTTTCGTCCTCTCCAAACTTCTTAAAAAGATCGGACTTCTGTGGGAGGGGATCAACTTCCTCCTTTCTCCCCTCGTTCTCTCGTATTAACGCGTGGATGCCGGCCGATTAATCGGCGGGAGAAATCGATTATCCGTTTAATTACGTTACTCGGATGGGTTACGGTCGACGTAGGTAAAAAACTCGCTGGTGTCTTTGTTCCTACGTAACCTCGCTCCGCTGCCTGGTTATTCTCACGTCCGAGCGTTACGTTCCGGGCGTGGGCGGTTCGGTCCTCCTCCCCGGACGATCCATTTCCGGGGGGGGAGAACGACGAAACGGGGATTAACATGCCCGCTATTAATAATTAGGCCTCTTCAAGGCCCTTAAGTTAGGCCGAGTCGAGAGTAGTGTCTACCCACTTGTCGAGTGTTGTTTTCGCACACGTGAAGGTAGGAAGTTCGTCCTCCTTGTTCTAAGCGTTGTTACGCGCCTATCTTCTCGTTACTCGGTTACGTCCTGTTACGTCCACATTAATGTAATTGGTTACGGAAAAACAAATGGTAATTGGCACTAAAATTCCGTACCTGTCTTTTTTTTACGCTCGTTTTATGCGCGTACATTCGGCATTTGTCACTAATTCACACGTGAAATAAGTGGAATTTCTCCGTTACTTTGTTACTTTTATCAAAAATGGGGGCTAAAATTGTATTGTTTTCGGAATTTTGGACTATTTTTACGCGGTTGTTTACGTAAGAACAACGTTTTTTTGTATCGTTAACGGTGGTTCCTTCGTTCCATATCGCTCTTTTAGTAGGGTGATGGCCAAGGCCTTTAAGGTATAATGTAATTACACGTCGTAGTATTGAAATTATAATATGGCCTATCGAGTACATAATTATAAATATCGAATTGTATTAATTACCATTATTATTATACAATACTTATCAATGTAAAGTGAAAAGTCGTGTCCGAGTCGAACGGGAGACAAAGGTGACACGGTGACACTCTTTTTTCAATGTTACTAAATGGAGTTAAATAGGGAATGCTAGGGTTATTCGTTTGTTTATTCGTAAATACCTGTATTTTAATGAGAAATATATTATTTTTTGAAATTTTTGCTCTTCTGCCGTAAATAATACAACGACTATTCTAGTCTTTACGGGTCAAACACCAGTTCTAACTCTTAATATTAGAACAGTATTCACCAATATAAGAATCCATTACAAGAGTAGTATACACCAATACCACTAGTACTGTATACATCAGTGTAAGAGTAGCGATATAAGAGCAATGTAGTACAGTACACCAATACAAGAGAACAGTATATAAGAGTAGGCTACTAATACTAGAGCTTTATATACCAATACTAGTGCTGTACACACTAGTGTAAGAGTACTGTAGCAATACTAGAGCAGTATATACCAAAACAAGAGCAATATACACTAATATAATTGTACTAGTGCTGAATACACCAATGTAAGAATAGTGATATAATAGCAGTATACTCCAATATAATTGTACTATTACTAGTGCTGTATACACTAATACAATTGTACTATTACTAGTGCTGTATACACCAGTATAAAAGTAGCAATACACGAGCAGTATACACCGAAACAAGAGTACTAATGCTAGACTTAGAGCAGCATAAGAATAGTAATACAAGAGTACCATTATGAGAGCAGTATACAAGAGTAGGCTACCAATACTAGAGCAGTATACCTCAATACAAGAGTAGTAATACCAGTGTGAAAGTAGCGATACAAGAGCAGTGTACTGTACAGTACACCAAAACAAGAATACTAAGAGTCGTATAAGAGTAATAATACAAGTATAGCCTATAAATACTACAGCAATATACACCAGTACCGTAGAAGGGTTATCAGTTCTAAAGCAATATACACCAATTCAAGAGTACTGTACACCAATACTAGAGCAGTACACCGAGTAAAAGTCGGTATACTACTGTATTGTTTAGGAGAATGTCCGATGTTTCGAGAATATCCATCTTTAAACCGATATTTACCACCCTTTGTTTAGATTTTTGCTTAACCACCAAGGACTTTTACCTGTATTTAAGATACAAGTTACGAGTAACGTAATCGAAAGACGGATCCAGGCCATCCGAGTCCTAAGAAACGAATTAGAAGGGACGGGGCGGTCGAGGTGGGTCTTAATAAGCGTTCAGTTACGGTTAACAAAATAGCCCGGAGTAAACGAAAACCTAGTCAAAGAGGGAGGACCGGTAGTCGGGAACCAACAGAAGAGGTGGGAAGGAAATTCCCGAAACCAAGAGCTCCGACCGGGAAAGGGAGGAAATTTCTACAATCAGTTCGGATTTTCTCCTATACACCAGCCTGTAAATCACCATATAACAACGCACCCCTACCGAAATTTTAATAGACTTTAAGGCAAATGGTAGGAGCGGGGAGAAAACTGCGTTACGGTGGAGACAAAACTCGAGAGATTCGACTTTACGGTTAGTGTTGTCGCTCTCACCGGGTGTAGTTTCGTTCTCTCGTGTGTTTCTTCCACTAAAATCTCTATTTTTTTTTTTTTTTAGGAACCACAATTGTACCACGGAATTAATCCTTCGCCCTTCTATCTCTTGCAATTTCCACGATCCTTCGTTACTTCTCCATCCCACTTTAAACAAAACTATCGCTCGTGTTCTGTATCCGTCGACCTCTGAACCCTTCCAAATTGAATAATAAATCGACAGAAGCGACGGGCCTGAGGGATGGCATCTTGAACAACCCACGAAAATTAGTACAAACCTCGTTATAAAGTAGACCGGGGGGGACCTTTTTTAATCTTTGATATCTCGGTGTTTCTGAATTCAAGGATCGGCCAGGCCAAGGTTATTAACAAGAATAGAAAGCGAAAATTCACCCGGCACAAACGGGGTGTTGGCTGTAAAATTATTAAATTCCATGTTTCTTAACACGAAAGAAACAATGTTTACGTATAAACTAATTGTTTCCACTTACGAACTTTTCGGTGTTAGTAACACACGGATAGAAATCGTGTTCTGTTGCAGCGGGTGTTGTTTGCCCCTGCCGATTTAAGGGGTGGAGGAGAATATACTGTAAATATACAAACACAGCATTTATTAGGGAGTTCGCATTATATACTTTCTACCGGCGTAAGAGGCTCTGTTCGTATTTTATGGTAGGCCGATGAGTGTATAGACTATGTATTTAGAATTCTGGTCCGATGCCGTGTTCCCAGTCCGTCCGGCAATAGGATTTACAATGTTTATTTTATAGTTTTTTGTTGCTGTTTACGCGTATAAACATAAACGTTACGTGAAGATAAACGTTTCTTCCATCGTTTTAGTGAATTTTTTCCTCGGAAATCGCTAAAAATCCCAATTAAAATACACTAGTAAACAGTACAAAAACGTCACTTTAAGTGTAATTCTATTTCACGTCAGAGCGACGTTATAAACGGGAAAGTTGGGCCTCGGATAAATTGGACAATTTCTATTATACTTTAAAACAATCGCCGACCAATTGCCAGCGCCGTTTCGTGTGACGTTGCGAAGTTTTTAACAATTGAAATCATAACGATGTGTAAACGGAACAGAGCAATAATTTTTACGTAGGTTTGTCTGACGATCGGCGGAGGGCCCCAAAATTGCTGAACGTGGGAGGGCGTGCGAGCAACTCGTTGTCTACCGGGGACGGGACAATTTCGGAAGGTGGCGGAGGATTCTTTGACCTTTAAGTAATCGAGCCGTTCGACCCGGACCGGATTCCCTTTCGGCCCCCCGGTTCCGGTCCGAGGCGATTAACCCTGCCTATATCTTTCTTAAAACGGCGCGGATTCTCACCCATCGGCCACTCCCCGAAAGGCCTCCCGACGGCGCGCGTGCCTCGACCGAGACGTAAAGCCGAAATCGGAAAGGAAAGGCCTCCTCCCCCTCCTCCGTTGATCGTTTCCGAGAGGGAAACTTCGTTGGGGCTCGGTTTTTACGAAATTCCGATTAACCGGAGTCGCTGCCCGTCCCGTCGTTAAGCGTGGCTCGTAGACGTTGGCGGTCACCCGGGGTGGAACGTCTGTTACGTAGGGAAAGTCAGAAAAGGGGGTTGGAAGTCGAACAGGTTTTGGTGGAAGGGATGATGAATCGATCGTTGCCCGGAGACGGTCCTCCAACGGGTCCCGTTCAATTATTTTGGCCGGGTTAATCTCCGATACGACACCGACGGTGGAGGCCCTTCGAATCGGAAAGGCCCCCTTCTCTGTTTTATTTCTACTTTCCTCAACCCCCCACTCCGCATCTCGTGTTAAAATCTCCATCCCACACTAGCACGTGCATCGAATCTTCCTTCCATCCCTCGCTACTCGCTTCCAGTGTTATCTTCTGTATTTTAAAACACAATATTAGGGACATAAATGGCCCGGTAACACTGACTTAAACTGAATGAGATTGGAAAGTTGCGGCGAGTGTACTGTACGCGCAACAACGCGTATTGTAATTAAGATACAAGTGATTTTATACGCCTCTTGTACCAGGCCCATTTATATTCGTGTGTTGTTTTATTATGTACATTTAAACACAATAATAAAAGTGGCAGTTGTGTTATCATTCTGTTCTTTTAGCTATTGGTTCACCTTTAACACTCTTCCTTGAATTGTGTTGTTTTTTAATGTACGGGGTACTTGTTTATACACAAACACATTGTTCTTTAACTATTCGGGTCGTAAAATATTTATATATAGAGTTTTTTCTTTCCTATTATTGAAGGCCGTCTATAAAGTTATATTCCTTGTGTCTTTGATAATTGTTCTGTAGCATTTATTTAACAAAGGCTGGAGTTTTTCGGGGGGTTTTATTGAGGTGTGTAATACCTAAATAGGGGCCACATTCCCATAAAATGTCCTCCCGGGAGGCATTCCCCCTTGGCAGATCTCCCACTTGTTGTGTTGTTGCCTTATTCCATCAATTCCATCCTCCTCCCTGATATGTCTCTTCGATAGTACGGTATTTAATTGTTATTTACATTGTTTTGTCAGGGTATACTGGAAAGAAGAGCCGTAAACTCCCCCTAGAATTGAATTGGATTGGTGGGACGAAACAGAGCAACACGTGGGCGATCTGCCAGGGGGAAACCCCTGTCAGATTGCCCACGTGCTTCTATGGTAAACCGATCCCTTTTTAGGTGTTAGGCACGTGAAGAAACCCCGGAAAAATACACGAAAATCTCTCCTCTGTCAGGCTAGAAACCACCAGCGAATGGTTCTATTGGCAATTGATGGTTCCTAAACCCAACTCACTCGCTCCCTAAAGAGGAATTTTCGACACAAGAAAGTAGAAGCCTCTTACATATTATTCTTCCTGTGTTTATCAATCGTCACACGAGTCCACGTCATTTAACCCCGCGAAAATAGTTAAAAAAATGGAAAAACTACCGGTTGCCTGCCAGAAACTGCCATAGTATAGGGGATTTAGGGTAATTTTAACGGTATTTACAGTGTTTATGGTACATTTTTAGAATGTTTAGGGTGTAATCTAGGGTGCATTAAACACGAAAAATGCGTTAGATGTATACAGGCCACACGCCAGAAGATATCAGAGGGGGGATTTTGAAGGTATACAGTTGTAAATTATATAACACATCAAGATAAACGAGAAAGTTCGAAGGAAATAAATAATTTGAAATAAGATATTAATTAAGATTAAACAAGGCTTTATGTAAATCAGTTAATTTTAATTATTAATTTATGGAAAATTCTCACATTATCGTTTAAATTGTAAGAATATTGCAATATTTAATGGGCCATATCGAGAATTTGTAGCGTTATCATCGTGAATCTGGCATTAAACAACCATTAAAATATCGTTTGAATAATTTACGTGTTATAAAATTTTACCGGACATTTCGGACGTTTTCAAACGATAATTAAAATATAAATTAAACTTTCAATTGTATTTAATTAGTGTACCCTAGATAGTTGTAATGAACTAGCGTAAAGATAGACAATGTACTGTACTGCACAGTACTGTACAGTACCAAGCTGGTATTAGTCAAGTAGCTCCCTTGTTAGTCAATGTACTGTACCAAGCTCCTTTTAATGAACCAGCTTCATACTAGAGAATGTACCAAGCTGCCAAGTAGCTTCATGCTAAGGAGTTTACTGTACTAGTAATGAAGTACAGTACTAAGCTCGTTGTATTGAAATTCATTAGCTTTATTATACAAGTTTCTGTACAACTTTAGCCAGAAAGTATAGAGAAGTAAGTCTGTAAATAGTAGAAAACAGTATTCTTTTGTCACAATTATTCACGTATAATCTTGTAAATAAGACAGTCGAAATACTCGTTAATTTACTCCCACGTTCCTCCCCATCGTAGTGTTTTTCCAAGACAATGCAAATCGAATAGAAAGAGATTTATTGAATATAAACACGGAGGAGAATAACGACCCTTTCATCGTCTCCGAGACGATAAAAGACACGAAAGAATCTTCGTCAAAATTCGAATATGAGATATAGATCTGTAGAAATTATTTGGTAAATACTTCTATTTTGGCCATAGAATATGGCGTCGAAGACAAACCTATTCTGAATTGTAACGCTTTATAGACAATTTCATCGCTGCCAGTCCATTCCCCTTCACTTACGGTAGATTTTTCATAGATTTATATAGAAAAATATACTTAATTTATTCCGATAGGGCCTATAATATAAGAAGCGATTATAAATAAGCTATTAACCATTAAACATTAACCAATTTAATGGGAAGGAACGAAATTCTAGGATCTTGCATTTGCGTGTTATACTCGGACACTAGAACAGCTTTACATTTTCTAAATGTACTGAATTCCATACTACAATTGATGCATTGGCTAGACTTAGAATACTTTTTTTTTTTTGTTAAAAAAAAGGACACTTTTAATAGCAACAAAACATTCCCCGAGACAAAATAAAACATAATTCATCATTATAATCTCCTAGTCTTCTAGTCTTCACGAACACAGAACGATTGGTTCATCTAGGAGTAAGTTACTACTGTACTCACCCCTCTACAATGGTGTTAGTACATGCCCAGAGTCTAGTTTTTGGGGCCCTCCCGCAGTATGCCCACATCTAGAGGCCTTTAAGCGGTATGCCCCAAACTTTTCGGTGTGAAGCCTGTTGTTACAGATGAGTTCTTTCGAATGGGTCCAATACTCAAGTGTCCTTCCTGCCTCGTATCGTGGTTCCTTTAGGTATTCTTGGATAAACACTATAATATAAAGGCTGTATTTATACTGTGAAACCTACGAACAACGGACAGTGAAGGGAACGTTAAACGTGGTTGTTGTATGGAGGTTAATTAATTAAATGGAAACGGGTGGTTCGATAAGGGCGCGTGTGATCAATAGATGTAGGAATAATTAATTAATTTTTATATAACACAATCAACAAGGACTGTAAGAAAATGAAACCGGTTGATCTTCTTTATTCACTCGGTCCGGTTGTCTGTCGGTCAAAATAAGGTTTATAATACCTTACAGAAGGGATAATTTTCATTCGCGCAGTAAATTTGGTGTGAACTAACAATTAATTAACACAGAAAATGTCATAAATTAGTCCTATTTTTAGAATAAAATGAATATTACAGGCCTTTGTTGTATACATTTTTAGTAGGCCTACAACACGAGGAAAGTATTGTGAAAATCTCTCTAAAGTGGCCTAAAGTTAGCAACAGAAAGGGATATTTTCGCATATTTAGAAAGGAATCGTTAACCTGTAAGGAACACAATATAAAATCCCTGTATGGGATAAGGAAAGAGGGCATCGGCTAACGGGAGAATTCTGTGAAAACTGGTCCCCGTTTAGGTGTTAGACACGTGAAGAACAGTAGGAAAACTTCACAAGAGTTCAGGCTCGAACCCGCGACAGACTATCCACTCGATACCGCAGTAAAAAGGTAGAATCTTCCCCAAAATTTGAAGCTGGATTTTAAACAGGGTACACACGTACCGGTATATCAGGCAGGTATACCGGTACGTGCGTACCAGTGAAAGGAAACGTTCTAAACCTCACACGAGGCAAAAAAAAACCAAGAGTTTAGCAGTTTAAAACTTGCGGAATCTTTATTGTTGTGTAACAATAGTGTTTTTCACGCTGCTGTGTTCTAGTCTCCTCTACCGTTTCGTTATTTTTTAATTAATAAAAGCCACTTTTACTAAGTAATAAAAGGTCATAGGTCAATGGAATTGATTTCGTTTCCATCGTATTTAGGTCTCGCTCCCATCATTGAAGTTGCGACAGGTCACGTCCGAATATATTCCAGGATCTGAAAAAGACTCGGGTTCGAACCTCGTACACTCGGGTAGGAAGAAATGTAAAAGAGTATTAATAATACGGAGGGTCCCGGTTCGGAAAGAACTCCACCCTCCTTTCTCTCTCCCGAGTGGCCCCATCCGCGGTTACGCGGAACCCAATACTTTAATCGATGGCCGAATTTCCTACAGGAAAATGGGCGTAATTAATTATAAAATAAAACGCGTATTTTGGGATTTATACAGCAAAACACGGGGGGGCACCCTCTTTCGGAGTTTTTCCAGTCCATCTTAGCTCTTCCGTTAACGTATACTCGCTTTATCTAAGGCAAAATCTGCGGCCCCACCTCCCCCACCCGCCGGACCTCCTTCCTCCCGCGGACACTCCCGCCCGACTTCCTTCTCTCCCCTCTCTCACCGGGCGCGCGTCACGCGCCAACACCAATAGGTCGATTTAAAAAGCGACCCGCCTCATCCATCGATCCGGTCGTGGGTCCTTACGGTCCCTAAAAGGGGGATCTGCGTTTCCCGAAAACCCCTAAACTCGGCTTGTTACTTGGATAGACCGGAAGTCTACCTTCACGGAAACGGTTCACCCCGTAAACGCTGGCTCGGACCACGAGGAGAGCAGCATTTGTACAGTTTATCTCGTGTAAAAGTCTGTAAGGAAGGAAATTGCGCATAAAATTCCATCCCTCCGAGGGGGGAGCGACGTCTTTCCCCCTTGGATTCGTCCGCGAATCCGTCACTCGTCCCTCCGCCTTCCACCGCTGCCGATCGTTCCGAGAAAGAAGAATCCCCGTTCGGGAATTGGGGGAACGTCTCGAATTTTCTGCCCCCCCCCCACCGGCCGAGAACCCCTAGTATTTGGCGCGGGTTGGAAGTTCGATGGGTTCGGGCCGAAGCGACGGAAGCGGCGTCGCGCCGTGGAGGACGTCCGAAGCGCGGCGCGGCGGTCGGCCTCCGGCCGGGAAGCTCGGCCGGCGGGCCGCGGCCCGACCCGTGGGTCTCTTTCGCGGACGAGGCCGCGCCGAATCTCCGCGCGCGCGCCGTTTCCGGTCGGCGCGCCGGCCGCCGAGGACGGTCGTCACCCGGGGGAAGGAGAGGCGGCGGAACCGGCGCCGCACCACTCCTGGCGTCTGCCCGTCCAGCGCGGACGCCAACGTCCGTCGCCGTCGTTTCAGGGTAAGCCTTTCGACATTCTTTTCCCGTCTCGCGGAATCTCCCGTCTTGGGAGCGGGGGGAAGTCGCGGGTTCGGTCCCGGACGGCCGAAATTTCGCGCGGTGCAACGGAGGGAACGGGAGGCCAGGCCGAAACCCCGTCTCGGACGGGTCCGCGTGCGGTTAGACGGAAAGGCCTCCGCGGGCCCCGCTCACAACTCGGCGTGGACGCGCTCTAGTCCGTCCGCACCCGTGCGCGCCCTCCCGACCCTTTCTCGTGCCCTCCGAAGGCCCTACCCTTCGTTTCCCCCGCGTCCCGCAGAAGTTTCGGATGTCCTTCCCGTCTCTGTTTAATGTAATCGACGGACGGAAAGCGGCGGCGCGACGAAGAACGACCGGCCGATGGCGCGCCCGTCTCTGATTTTCGCTGGTGTCCCGTTCTCTGCACGAGGGAGAGTCGCGCGCCACCCCTCCATTCCTTCCCCGGGAAGGGGGACTGGAACGAGCGCTGGGGAAGAGCGCGCGCTCGTTAGATATCTCGCCCGGCCGAACCGCTTTAAAACGGCGGTCGTCCCGGCGGCGGGGTCCCTCGTAAATCCGGGTTTATCGTCGCCCGGGAGCGACCCGACCTCCCCCCGGGTCGGGGTCGGAGGCCGCGTCTCGGCCGTAACTCACGCGCCGACTCGACGGAGGGGAAGGCGCTGGCCCGGCGCCCGCTCTTATCGGCGGCGCTCACTCCGGGCCCCGCCGTAAAATTCCATATAAAAAGTATTAAAAAAAAAAAAAGTCGACGGACGGCGCGTCTTTCCGTCCGTCCGTCCGCCCGTAAATCTTCTTTCCGGAAGATCGGACCGGAAGACGGGAGGAGCGGCCCCCACGCCCCTCCACCTCGGACGGGGCGGGACCCGAAACGTAGGCCGATCCGAGTCTCCGGTTTGGCGCCGAAGCAATCGGATCGATCGCTTTAAACGCGGCCACCCGCGTTAGACCCGCCCTCCCCTAATCGAAATTTACAAATTAGGCCCGGAATTTTCCCGCCAAAAGGACGAACTTTTCCCCGTTTCGCCTGCCCGTCCGGTGACGTTCCGACCGAAAGTCGCACCGCTTTTGCCTTTCTCGCGTTACCTTCCACGTTCTTATAGAGATAGGCCCGACGAGGAGAGAGAAGGGCCTCCGTCTTTTACCTCTCGAAAAGGGTTCGAGAGCGAGTATTTTTATTTTTTAGATTAATTAAACCCGTCGGAAGGTCCGGCCGTAGTTGGGGCCTCCGATGGGAAGGGACGTATACTTTGGCGGAGTGGGGCCGAAAGAAAACTGTCTCCTTTCCCCAAAAACCGTTGCGTTTCTGACTACGTAACGGTTCCCGTTTACTTCGTCGTTTTCCTCCCAACGGGCCTGAACATTTTGGCCCTTTTCGTTCCTTCCTTTCGGAGGGAAGTCGGAAAAGGGAGAGCGAGAAGGCACCGATCGGGATCGTTCCAAGGTCGACGGGGGCCGGGAAAAGGTGGAGAATCAAACCGGTCCGGGTCGAAATCCGCCCGTCGGTCATCGCATAAAAAAGGAATGGCCCTCCTTCGGCTCCCCTTCGAAGGAACCCTGGCCTGAGGCCCTATTTCGGCGTTTCTCCTTCCGGTGGCGCAACCGGAAGGTATAACGACTCTCGGTAGATTTAATCCTCGTTAAAGTGAGTCTAATCGGTTCGTTTCGTCTCCCCACCTCCCGACGCAAACATTTCTCCGCCGCGAGTGAGGCGCGCGCCGTAGCTTAGGTACAGTACCTCTATTTCTCACCCTCCCCACCGTGAAAGAGAAAGGGCCTCTACTTTCCCGTCCGTGGTAGGCTCGGTCCCGTATATATCGTCCTTCTTCTTTTCTTCCCGTAAATAATGCGAACGAGGAAGGAAATTCCGGCACGACACCTCGATATAAAGGAGTCGAAAAGCTTCCCAGATATAACGTGAAAACAAATAAGAAAAGGGAATTCCAGAAGGGGTCTTTCTCTTAGGGTATCCGGCTGTAGCAGCAAAATACTCGGGAATTCTAGAATCCGCATTGGGGTAAGTTTAAGTTTTCCCGTTTATAAGGAACTCGACGGCGTTACTCCGGGAGGAGGGGGCCCTCCTGCTATAGAATTGGAGCCGGAGGCGGCGCGAAGAGGGCGGGCCGCCGACTTCCGGTCTTCGTCCGCCGTCCGGAACGCGCGCGCCCGTCCAGAAAATCCCGTCTATGGGCCCCGCCTCCCGCCTGTACTTTCGCGCCCGGGCCGTCGCTCGAGCGGATCGGGCCCGCCTTCGCGGACCGTTCCACCCGCGCGGGGGGGTGGCCTCCCGTCGGTCTTTCTTCCTCTCGGCGCGCTCCTGGAACGGCCAGGTAGGCGGTCGCTCCCTCCACGCTTGGCGCGCGCGGAAGGAGCTCTTGCGCCTCGCCCCTCTTCGTTTTCCTCCCCTCCCGGTCGGTCCGAACTCGGTCCCTCGGACTTCTCTCCGAAACTATCTTCGGTCGCGCCGCGCCGCGTCGCGTCCGTACCCATCGATCGCGCAAATCGCGTTAGACCCGCAAACGACGTTAGCGGTCCGTGGTTACGAATAAAGAAAACCCTCCCCAATACAATTAACGCTTATAGGCTAATGCGATTTCCCGCCTAATTCGATCCGGTTAAGTATTATAGTCCTATTTCGATCGATAGATTTACGTAAAGGGCCTCCGTGTGCGCGCGCGACACGTCTTCCCTTCCTCCACCCTTTACACTTGTTATAATTATAAATTAACCCATCCGTGCCCTTTAGGAAGACCCCAAGTTGTAGGCCCTACCGATCCCGCCACGGATACGGAAGAAAAGACCTTCTTAGCTCCCGCGTGTAGGGCCCATTCGCTTAACTTGTAAAAAACACTTGGTTTAAGGTGCCGCGGGTGGCAATTTACTCTTAATTTATTCATCGTTTTTGTCCCTCTCGCCTCCATCGTCCCCCCTACATATCTTCCTAGCGCCATTTTAAACAGCCGCGCGCTAGATTTATCGTCGACCCCCTCGTTCCCTTCCGACAGATTGCAGTTTTACCTCGGGCTTCCGGCAGATCACGTGGTCCACCCCTCGCCTCCATCACTGAAACTCCCGCGAGTTTTCGCGCGGATCGTACGGAATTCGAACCCCGACGGACATTACTGTCTCGGGTTCGAATCGGAGAGAAAATTATGAAAACTTTATCACCATTTCCCCCCGTATAACGCCAGTTTCGTTTCTGTTGAACTCTGCCATTGTACTAGTACAATACCGTAGAAAGTGGACAGCAAGAGACAACAGAGTAAGGATTTCTAATTACGTTCTTTACTTATGCGCTCGGCAAAGGGGCCTGAGGCCTAGCGGGTATAGGAATCGCGATTTGTCATATTACAAAATTGCCTATTGTGAATGAATTTCTCTTAAAGTATGCCAGATTCTGGTGTGATTAAATTGGGGATTTCCTTTATAGGAAATCTTAGATCTACGGGCCTCATATTAGATTTAACCGGTGTGTTTGTCTCGTCAACAGGCCTTAAATCGCGATTCTAAGGACTTGCCTTCTTCAACGAAAGGCCTTCGATCAAACTGAATAAAGCCCAAATTCCATTTTTCTCGAATAGAAACGATATGTAACTGGCTCGAATAGTATATGTAGGCCTCACCTCACCTGTAGACTTTAGCCGTAAAGTACTGTACTGTGCTGTACAGTGAGTACAATACGATTTCTGAAGTTATTCCAATTGACAACTGAGTTTAACCATTAATTAATTAGACAGAGGCTTTATATTATTCATGCTGATACAGGTAGGCCCAACTATAAGGCATAAAATACAGGCCTAAAGTGTTTATTTTTTTGTGTTACGTACATGTATTGCAGTCGGAAAGACTTGGCCGATCCGGTAAGAAAGTAGGTGTGTTAGGCTATTTTATAAGGCGTTCGGGGTCGACTAATGACCTTCCTTCGACATTGACCTAATTTTAGAGATTAAAGAAACTGGACTGAATCCCGAAGGGCCTTATTAAACAATAAGGATTACAGTAAAACCCGTACACCGCACCGAAGTTTAGCAGGTTTCCGTTTTAAACACAGAAAATCCCTGCATTCTGAAGACTTCTCCATCTTTTAGGCAGGTTTCCGAAAGGCCTCCCCCTATTTAGCGTTAGAAAGAATATACTTACGACGTTTTTAAAGACAATTCTTATCTGCAGTGGCAATATAAGCCTACAAGTTGTAAATGGGTTGGCATTATATCCACCCCGCGCTATATCGGGGTCGTGTATTTCGCTTAACAGATAAGAAACGCCTTATATTATTCGATTTATATGCCGGAAATGAAGTTTAGACGACGTTGTAAGCGGGTATATTCACGATAATTACTTTATACATTCCTGGCGGAACTTCAAACGTCACTAATGAGCCACAAGAAGCGAATATTTATTAATTTATGCGGTATTTAAAGGCAATCCCTCATTAACGACCGAGATATCGATGGGCCAACATCAAAATTTGACTAGGAAAGAATCTATGCATGTTTAATAGGAGAAAATTCGCTATAAGGAGGTTTACCTTGTCGAAAAAACGAGACTAGATTAACACGTAAATACTTTCTCTATTAATTTATTATTTATCTTTAAAGTATATTTAAGAAATAAACTCTTAATTCCTTTCACTAATTACATATAATTGAGGGTCTTCTTACTTTAATAGCCCATAATATTAATTTGATAAATTGATGGAAGGTACACAAATGAATTTTCGCAATTACACTTTTTCATCGCACTAAAATTATCTTTAAGTAAGGTATTTATAGACAGAAAGATCTTTGATAAACTAAGATCTAGTCCGGGATAAGAACCCTCGACTCTTAAGGTCTAGGATAAGAGAAAGGTTAAGAACCCTCCGTTTAGTCTTGTTTTGAAAATTATGCTTTCAGTTACATACCTGTATGTAAGTATACCAACAGTTCCACGTGTACAGCAGTCGGTATACAATTCCATCATTTTGTATGGTGTTGTACAATACAATACTTTGAAGGGTTAGTTAAAAAGAGTGTAAATTATCTTCAGGAGCCGATAATCTGGTGTTATTGGCTTTTGAACTAGTTATTTATATTTTTGGTACACCCCGTAGTGTAAAATTACATACGGAACAAATAAGATGGTGAGGAGATGTAGAGCAGTCTTCGGTTCACCACGCTCTGTACAGTAGATTAATGGGAAATTTTGTACATCACTGAATTCGTTCTATGTAAAACAATGTAGACAAGATCAAAGAGTCACTTCCGAATATCACAACTATTTTCTAAGTCCAACTTGCTCTATCTCAAAGTACCACTTTACATACGTGTACCATACTCGGCGTGGGCGACCCCTCCGAAGTAAACCCTTAGAGTGGGCATGGTACCCCAAATCTAAAGGGTCAAAGGGTTCTGGTTTTTGGTGTTTAGCCCACGTGTCACGTAGGCTAAACCTCAAAAAACACCGGCTTTGAACCGGAAAACAACCCTATTTAGATGTTAGGCAGGTGAAAAAAGCCCGAAAAACTGCACCCGGTGGGTCCGAACCCGCGACCATTCAGCGGTTTTAGCTTACTCGTTAGTGTTAAATTACCTTTACCGGCATTCGTTAGCTCTTTACGTCGTAATTGTTTTTTTTTTCCTCTCTCCAACGTCATAAAAAACGCATCAATAATAAAAAAGAGAGAGAGAGACAATTAAAATTTAAAAAATAAATTATTGTTATTTGACAAATACAGCAATCGAGTAAATAACGGAGAATAGAATTACCCGTCAGCAAAAACCGGTTTAAGTATAATAGAGCGTTTGTTACGCTTCATTTTCGACACGAGTGAGGAAGGCAGACATAAGAAAAATACACACACAGAAAAAAGTGGGCAGTATAAGCATTGGAGGAGAGGGAATCTCTGGCGCTATTACGAATAGTCCCTAAAAAATTTAATATGAAAAACGACCAGTCAAAGCAAACACCAGCGTAATCCTCCCCCCTAACCGGTTGTGTTTAATTGATTGTATTCATTTTATTTAGCTTACAATAAAAGTTTTATTCGTAAATTGCCGGTGTGACGTATAACAGAATATGCGTGTATATAAAAAAAAAGAATGTCTGTATGTCTGTTCTCTAGACGCTAGTAAACCCTTTCACCTATCCGCACCGAATTTTCCAGTTACTCTTTAAGCATTCTTCTGGTGTCCTGCTCTCTGTTTCTCTTGTGTCCACGCTTAATTGCTTGTGTTCTTTTTGAATTTTAATCGTAAATTCTCTTAATGTCGGGATGGTTTGACCTCGACCATCGTTCGTAAGTAATAGATAGGAAATTGAATTTTTTTCGTTCGAATTATGGCGAAAGAAAGATTGAAGTTGTGTGTGGAAGTACTGTACAGTATAAAAAGTACAATGTAAAGATCTGTGTTAGAGTGTAACCTGTATAATACAGGTTTGTGTGGAGGTATAAGGTGTATAACATTGTATTTGGAAATATAACGTATCCAATATGAAGCTGTGTGTGAGTACATAGATTACAATATAAAGTTAAGTGTGAATATATAAAGAGTACTGTGTGAAGCTGTATATGAGAATATAAGGCATACAATATGAAGATGTGTATGTGTATATAAGGAGTACAATGTGAAGTTGTGTGTGAGTATATAAAGAGTACAATATGAAGTTGAGTGTGAGTATATAAGAGGTACAATAGTAACATATAGTACAATACTGTAGTACAATAGAGTATAAGGTGTGTAATGTGATCATTCTACAATTGTAATGCGATCACTTCAAACAAATGCCAGACAAAACCTTCATTTTATTTGAACGTTTTACTGGCAAATCGAGTAACAATTTTTTTGCCAATGTGTATTTTGGGTTTTATGGTAAATCCCCCCCTTCTGTTGTCTCAGTTGCACCACGTTAAGCGAGGAGTTCTCGTATAGTGATACAGCATCTCCTCACTTAATGTCATCGATAGGTCCTGGGAAACTGCGACGTTAAGCAAAAAACCACGTATAACGCGAAACCAATTCGATTTTGGCAGATCGAACGTGGTGATCGGCGATCAAATAAGGGAAAATGGCGGATAGTTCGTGGCTTTCTAGCAAGCCAACAGCGTAAAAACAGGGGTCGACTGTATATCTAGGACCTATTGTATTTCCTACACAAGTAAAGCAGTTACAAAAATCAATCGTAATAGAATTAGAAGGTAAAATAAGTGCAATTTTAGTAATTATTTTGAATTACATAAGAAATAAATAGAAAAAAAATACATTTGCAGTTAATTCATGACATCATTTTTATAACAGAGAAAAAAAAAAATAGGGTAATTAATTTAAATGACGTTTTATCGATATTTTTAAGAGCAGACATGCGAACCGACCTTTTTTTTCGGTTTAAATATTAATAAATAATTTCTTTAACATTCTATTTATGTATAAACCTCATTGAATTCTCAATTAAAAATCAATAATTTAATTATAGGCGGCGCCTTCCGTTCGTTGCCGCCATTTTAACTTTAACGTTATATTCACGTGGAATCGTGGGAAAATCAGCTGTTACGTAGAAACCAATAACAATGCTCGATACATCTTCTTCGGTGAAATTGCCATCATTTGATTATTAGTCCTTCGATTCTTACATCAAATGTGATTGGTTTAATTCTCTTTGTTGGATCGTGAGGTTGGTGCAACGTGCTCTAAGGATGGGTGCCACCAAGATTTGAAGTGATGCAATGCAATTATAGGACAATTATAAAGAAACAATTAGCAATTTGAAATCTTGAGATACTTCTACCAGAAGTTACAGTCTTAGGGCAGTGAGAGGTACTGTACATTTTTATTTTGTGGGCACTTAGAGGACCTTTTTTTCGGGCCCATCGTGGAATTATAACGTGTATAATATGAAGTGTGTGAAATTATAAGGAGTACAATGTGTATAAATACAGTATAACGTGTATAAGAATGTATAGGGAGTTGTCAGTGTCGCGTTATCTTATGGGCAAAAAGGGCAATTTCCTGGGGTCCCCACCAACCGGATGCTTCAAACCAATCTTTTACACGAAAATGTTTTTACCGAAGAAAAATGTCTGAAGTCAACACTACATTTCAAATTCCCTAATTCAAATTTGCCTATATTTGCACCATAATCGTGCCTTAATAGGGTTGATGGAAGGTACACAAATGAATTTTCGCAATTACACTTTTTCATCGCACTAAAATTATCTTTAAGTAAGGTATTTATAGACAGAAAGATCTTTGATAAACTAAGATCTAGTCCGGGATAAGAACCCTCGACTCTTAAGGTCTAGGATAAGAGAAAGGTNCACCAACCGGATGCTTCAAACCAATCTTTTACACGAAAATGTTTTTACCAAAGAAAAATGTCTGAAGTCAACACTACATTTCAAATTCCCTAATTCAAATTTGCCTATATTTGCACCATAATCGTGCCTTAATAGGGTCCTCGTGAAGACATAACGCACCACTGAAAGTCGTGTGTGTGTGATATTATAAGGAGTATGTGTGGAAGTATAACATGTATTGTACTGTACTGTACTGTACATGAAGTGTGGGTTCGGATGTAGGACTCTAGCAAAATAAGAATTAAAAACGGCCGCGGTTTAAAGGTCCGACTGTATTTGAATCTCTGTCACTCTGTTTCTTTTCCGTTTGCCTTTTGAAAATGCATGTGTGTGTGTGTGTGTGTGTGTGTGCAGTCCACGAGAACACTCAATTCTCACGTCACGTCTTACATGCGGCGATGTACTGTACAGTACAGTACGCTGCAGTGGAACGTGGTGCTCGACGGCACACCGGATAAAAGCTATTCAATACAAACACAAAAATCTAACACGGAAAAGTTGTCTTGGCAAACATGTCGAAAAGATTGGACGTGATTTACCATAGAATAAAGATTTCGTCCATTTTTCATTCTTCCAACAATGCTCGTGTGTTAATTACGATTTAGACACTTAAAAGCGGATGTATTGTATTGTCGAACACCAGAAACTGCTTTATTTACCCCGTGGAAGACACTTAAACGGAAACTTTACAACATTTTTCATTGTTTTGTTTTTTTCCTTTGATACTATAAAATCACTAATGACTATAATCAATCGAATAATACTATACTTTCTTGCTTCTCCCGGCGAATGACATGAATCACTTGTAGGAAATCGTCGACCGAGAAAGCATTTAAACACAGAAACACGAGTATAATATCAAGAAACCATTATTATAGTGTTTCTTATATTGAATTTGCGCCTGTGTTAAACCAGCGATGGCTTAAGGCCCCGAGATTATAGCCTATAACTTAAGGCCACACTTTTACACGAAACACTGGTGGTAAGGAAGGGCCTGTTATAGTTAGGACCTCACATTTTTACACGTAACACTATTTGGTGAAGGAGAAGGGCCTCAGGACCACAAAAAGTTCTTAATCATTGCCGATTTTAGAGTTTACTCATCACATAAATTCTATACATTACGTAATTTTCTCGTGTTTGCTGGCTTACACGACGTGACCTTTGACTTTTGGAGTAGTTTTTCACCCCATAATTGTTAATTAATTCATCAATTAAAGCAGTTTTGAGGCTCGAGATCATCACCGCGTATTTTTCCAGTAATTCGATTAACGTTTCAGTGGGAACGTCGGAGGGGGGAAAGAAGATAAAGCGTGGTCTTTGGCAAGATTTAAACTGCGAGGAACACCCGAAGAATTGATTTACGCAGAAGGCCGGCATCTTGTTTTTAAATGATAATTAATTTTAAACGTTGGAAAGGTTGTCAGAAAGACATTTAAAAAGTTACCGGGTCGGATCAAATGGAGGGACAATTTATAACGTTCTGACAATGGAGGAAAGAGCAGAAATGATCGATGAGATAATTAGCTCCTGTATTTTTAATACGTTTACCACTAAATTATTAAATAGGGATGTTCAAATTGCTTTTGGATTTCGTCTCTTCTTTCTTTTAGCTTTTTATACAAAATAATACAGAACAGAAGTACGGATAACGGGAGTAGAGCGCACGATTTTTCTGATAAAAGCGTATGATGTACTGTACTTCTTCTGTAAGCAGTAGTTTGATACAACAGTGTTTTCATATTTTGATAGACAGTACATTGGCAGAATAGTAGTTACATAGAGTTCAACAGTAGTTTGATAGATAGTAATTTCACAGAACAATAACGAGACAGTAGTTTGATAGAACGGCATTTTTACAGAACAATAACAGGGCAGTACTTCGATAGGAAAAGTACTTTCACAGAACACTGGCAGAACAGTACTTTGATAGGAAAAGCACATTCACAGAACACTGGCAGAACGGTACTTTGATAGGAAAAGCACATTCACAGAACACTGGCAGAACGGTACTTTGATAGGAAAAGCACATTCACAGAACACTGGCAGAACGGTACTTTGATAGGAAAAGCACATTCACAGAACACTGGCAGAACGGTACTTTGATAGGAAAAGCACATTCACAGAACACTGGCAGAACGGTACTTTGATAGGAAAAGCACATTCACAGAACACTGGCAGAACGGTACTTTGATAGGAAAAGCACATTCACAGAACACTGGCAGAACGGTACTTTGATAGGAAAAGCACATTCACAGAACACTGGCAGAACGGTACTTTGATAGGAAAAGCACATTCACAGAACACTGGCAGAACGGTACTTTGATAGGAAAAGCACATTCACAGAACACTGGCAGAACGGTACTTTGATAGGAAAAGCACATTCACAGAACACTGGCAGAACAGTAGTTTCATAGAGTATAACAATAGTTTAATTAATAGACAGCACATTTACTCTGACAGAACACTTCTCAGTACAGTATAGTATATTTGAATTTAGTTGTCTGTTCTGTTTTTCCGGTTTTTAGTCCTTTCTCCTTATTTTTCGACCAAAATCGAAACAAAAATAATTACCGTCGCAGTCGTTACCGCATTTACGAGCACATTTATACGAGGAATGAACGCAAAATCTGTCGAACTCTAAGCAAACATTTCGTTAGAAGGAACCCCAAAAACCCCTAAACTGGAGTTTTTTTTTACCCCCTCGACCGCAATTATCTCTTGGATGGTTACCCTCGCAACAGGTTAAAATAGACTATTCCGTTAGGCGAAAGAACAAAAGAAAGGGAAACTCGGGACAAGTGACGTTAGAAATTATGCAGGATCGATAAAATAAACCGAAAACATTTGGGAATATTCCCGCAAAAGTATAATAAATATAAAGTATAATTGGGAAGTTGGCGATTTAGACAATGCCTGGCGTAGAATCGAGGTTATAAAAGAATCGAAGAGAGCTTTAAATCCGGATTGTTTCCATGCAAAACTAAATACGAGAATAAAATCGAGCCGTGTGGTGGTTCCCCCGGGCAACACAGTTATAGCTGTTGGAAAGATAAACGTTAGTGGCACCGCGCCGCACCGTGTACACCCCGTACCCCCCGCGGTCCACCCCCTCATATTTACACACAAAATGACTTGGATGTAGCCATTTTCGATCGCATAAATAACACATCCTTGTATTGTAATAAAAGATATTTATTCGGAATTAAGTATTGTGGCCCTCCGTTTGTCCGTAAGTGCAGACCGGAGCCGGATTTAATTGTGTTTTACAAACAATACGCGCGAGACTCGCCGGTGTATTTCTTAGAAAAAAACGGTAATCCAAACACTTGTTAAGATAATGCCCATCTTTACGTCAATTTGACGTCATTTTATACATCCACGTTACAAAAAAAGTTATAAATGACGTCATTTTACGCTTCCACGTTACAAAAAAAAACACGAGAATGACGTCAGATGGCATCATTCTTGTGTTTTTTTTTTTTGTAATGTGCAAGTGTGAAATGACGTCAAACGAATGCATTTTTGTAGTGTTTAGTGCACTTATACAATAAACGTAAACACCAAATGCCATTTTTTTTAGTTCAAATGTCGTGAAAATACATTGTGTTCTATAGAATTATACTAAGTTCGGTGTTTAAGCGGGGTGTAATTTCGTTGTGCTAGTGTTTCAGACAAGCAAAGCCTGGTGGGGAGTGTCGGTTTGCTTGTTAAAAATTAATAATTTGTGCGTTTATAGTCACTTCGATCACGAGCACGACCCCACGTCAGATAAGTGTAGCACAAACATTAAAGAAACAATACATCAAATGAGTACAACACCGAGTTTAACACTACAAAAATGACGTACGGGTGCGTTAATTAATAAATTTGAATAGATTTTAAGGCAGATTGTAGGCACGTGCACCTGTTTACGCTTATACACGAAGCTTCCCGTGTTAATTCCACACAAAAATGGCAGATAAACAGACAGTAAAATACCAGTGAAACCTGCATTTAAAGGACACCTGTCCGCTCATCCAGGTTGATATTTTTCGTATTATAAACTAAATATTTGGGTGTAGTAACGTTTAGGCCTGCCCTCCTCCTTAAATTCTTTAACTGTTTTCCGTATTGTTTTCAATATTCAGACACTACGAGCTAATTTGCATGTTTTACTGACAATATAATTACTTGTTACGCTTTGAAAACGAATCGATACGTATGCAGTATTATGTATTTATTGGTAGATTATACGCGATTGTATTGTTCTGTAGTATATCTACAGGTATAGAGTGTATTGTATTCAAATTAGTACCCGATATTACGTATAACAATGAAGTGAATAATGAATTACCGGAAGCGTAAAATAATTATAGGAATTCGCTTCGTAATTGAAAAACAATACCAATCACCCCGATTTAACGAGGTTAATGTTAATAAAATCAACTACGCTACATCGAAGAAATTTAGAGCCCCGCGACAAGCGTGTGTGCAACAGCTTAGTTCCATTTTCGGTCGATAGGGAAAAAGTGGCGCCTCGCGCTCCTCTCGTAGCATGATAAGTCGGTACGAGCGAGGGTGTAGGGAGGAGATAAGGTAATAATTTTTCCCGAATAGCCGCCATTTCGGGAGTAGAGATTTACTAAAGCATGCGCTTCAATAAAGTTACGAGGATGCGAATAGCAGCGCTATTTTTCCCCCCGGTGGAGGGACCGGAGCTTAATTATTTGGCAAAATTTCCCTCCGTTCCGAAATTTCTGCGTGACCCGCACGAGGTAGGTCATCGTATTATTACGTGACGTTATATCGACGCTTCGATCGAAGAGGGGGTGGAATTATGACGTCATCGATGGCTTCCTCAATCCCTAATTCCGTATGACGTCGTGGACAACGAATTCGAAAAATCTTGACGTAAATATAATTAGTGATAGGTTACGGTCACGCGTTACGTTAGATTAGTGTATAGTTTAGTGTATGACTGACGGGGAGATTTCGGTGCCCGTCCGTAGACGTATTCGTAAGGAAACACACGAGGCCTTTCGCGTGTGACGTAATGTGACGTTCTTCGGACCTCAGTCCCGTAATAAAAGCACGGCCGAGGGATCTATTTAAGTTCGTGCGAATTCCCGCACGCGCCGTTCCCTAGACTGGCAACACTTGTCGGGAAGGGGTGGGGTATTTTTCGGGTTTTCGCCTCCCGTCGGCTCTTATGTACTATACTGTACCGAGAGGGATAAAGCGTCGCCTCCGACGCCCATTAAAATTTAAATGAGGGCGCGCGACCACAAAGAGGCGTTTAGCACGCTCGGCCGCGTCGTTACGGTCGAAACGAATCGGAGTGGGTGACGGAAGCGCCGTCCCGGCTAATTTCCGACCCGAGCGCGACCCGGACGCTCGTCTTCCCCCCGTGTTTCTAACTCTCCCCTCCGCGCCCCGCCTTAAAGAAAAAAAAATCGCTCCCGCTTCGGAACGCTCGCCACCAAGTCTCCCGGGTGTCGTCCTCGTCCCTCTCCTCTCCACCCCGCCAAAAACCCATCCTTTCTACAGGGCCCCTCGCCCTTTCCGCTTCCGACCGACCCGAATTCGCACGCGACTTTGCGACGTCGCGAGAGAGAGGGTGGCGAATTAATTGAAAGCTTTTCCTTACGCTTTTCCTTAATTGAAAGCTTTTCTCTTTATTCGCGCGACGTCACGCCCGACGCCACGCGAATAAAGAAACAACCGGGGGTCGAACTTCCCCGTTCTTTTCCTTCGTCCAACCCCCCGTTCTGGACCAGGCTTTTTTTGTCACGTAGTCACCGGCTGCCGTCGGTAACGATTTATCGGAGGCTCGTCCCGGGGGGGCGCTCCCCTCTCTTTCCTCATCGTCTCTCGGTCGGGTCGTCCCGGAATTCCCGTCGTTTCCCGGACTATTTCGTTCGAACGACTTCCGGTTCGGATATTTTCGGAGCTCTTAGAACGAGACTATCTGACGGGAAACGAAACCGAAACCCCTACTTAAACTTATTTCCGTTTCCGTTTCCGACGTTCGAATCTACGCTCCCCGCGGTCTCAGTTTGGTCACTTAAAACTTTTTGGCAACAGAGAACCGGAAGAATGCGGGGGCGAAAGAGACGAACGTCACAAATACATAAGGTGGCGGTTGAGGTAGGAATGACTAGTTTTTCGCTCCTCCCTCTGGACTAATCTTAGAAGGTGAGGTGTAGAGTTTTACAAATATCCTCCTAGCTCTACCTTTCGCAGTGTGCGCCCTTTTTTCCACGCGTACTTTTCGCACACCCCCAGATAACACGCGATCTCGGTAAACACGGACGGGACGAAAGCCAAGGGTATGCCGGGAAATTCGATTTAAAACAATCATTAACGGTTAAAAGTACACGGGAGTAGGTAGACGGAAGGATGCGTGAAGGACTCCGCCCCGTCCCTCCTCCTCCCTCGATGAGTCGATGGTCTCGCGCTCTTTTAAATTACGCGCCGCAACGCGGTGCGCTAATTACGCATTTCTCCCCGCGGACGGGCGATTCTTCCTCCCGTAATCCGGCGGAAATTGGGCTGCCCGTCACCCGCTCCGCCCCTCTTCCTTCTTCTCCGCCGGCGTGGAATCGGCGCCGCGCCGAAGAGCGCGATCGGCGGGGCGGCGCCGGAATCGGAGGAGGCGCACGCGGGTGTAGCGCCGTCCTCACTCGTCGTCTCCGCATCCGGTGGTGTCACGTCTCTTCGCCGTCGGGACCCATGCTGACCCCGCGCGATCCCTCCGCCTTCTCTCCCTTCGCTTACCCGACCGTCGACTCGGCCTTCGCCCACTCCTGGTCAGTAAATCTTTGGTTAATCTCGCGCTTAGCCCGCGTGGGGTGGGGTGGGGCCCGCGGGCCCCCTCCCCGGGAGGAGATTAAGACGGGCGAGACGTGCTCGGACGTCGAATGAGTCCGCGTCGGCGCGCGCGGTGGCCGCATCCCGTCCTGAGGGAAATTACCCTCGGTCCGACGCGGAATTATTTAACCAGGAGCGGAAGGAAGCGGAAGGAGGGGCGAAGACCGCCGGAAATCTCGTCGACGCCCATCTTTAATGTAAGACGCGGCTTCCCGCTCCTCCGGGAGGAACCGGGCCCCGACCCAATTTTCGGCCTCCGACCGCCGTCCCGCAGGGAAACCTCGGGAAACGGACGCTTCCTTCCCCCCGGCGCGGGGGTGGAAAAACCTCCCCGACGTTGGACGTGCCTCGAAATTTCCCGCGTTTCTCCGGCAAGAAGAGGCTTTCCCGTCGTCCCTTCGCCCTGCCGAAAGAAAAGGACGAGACCTCCGGTCGGAGGTCGAATTTCTCGATCGGACGACAGGGGAGGGGTCGGCTAAGAGAAAAGTAAGTGCGGGGGGAGGCGCGTCGGTCCCGTGAGAGGGAGGGCGACATAACCGAATTGCCAGAGGCGTGGGACGGCCCCCGCGGGAATTCCGACCCCGCGCGCGGGGCGCGAAACCCGAGAAAGGAGGCGGTGGCGGAGGTATTCCCTCCCTCCCCACCTTCCCGTCTGGCTGGGCCCGCCGACGTCACCGTTGTTCCTTCTAATTTCAGTGTCTTGGAAATGAGAAAGGAGAAGTCTCGCGACGCGGCCCGATCTCGGAGGGGGAAGGAGAACTACGAATTCTACGAACTGGCCAAGCTGCTGCCACTTCCGGCCGCCATCACCAGTCAGCTGGACAAGGCCTCCATCATCAGGCTGTCCATCAGCTACCTCAAGCTCCGGGACTTTTCCGGTCGCGGCGACCCACCCTGGAGCAGAGAGGGACCGCTCCACACCTCCAAAGGTAAGGAAACGCGCTCCTACCCTTCCGGGCGCGAGGCTCCGGCTCGGGACTCGACGGATTAGGCGGGGGAGGGAGACCCGCAGATGGGGGAGGTAATTTAAAGCGGAGGCGCGCGAGGGATTCCGCTCCCCGCGGGGATCTAACGTCAATATTGATGTTGTTTTATCGCCGGCCGGCTAAGTATCGGATTAGGACTTAAACGGGCGACAATCCACACGCGCCTCTCCTCCGCCTCCGTCCAAACATTAAAGCAAAGAGGAATTGCTGCCTCTACCCCCTCCGTATCGTCTCGCGTAACGGCGCGCGCGCGTCACCTCCATTCCCTCCCTTCCTAGCTCCCTCTTTCCTACGTAAATTCCTTCCGGTTTCAATGTTTTTTTCCGTTTCTTCTCTTGTATTGTGACGTTCGATCGACACCGGAAACTCCAACTTCTCCTCTACCTCCCTTTCCTACGCCAATCCCTACCGCGCCGTCCTACCGCTCGAGTCACTTGACGCGCGCATTTTCGCCAACGGAAAGGTGGAATTCGGAAAAAGATCCCAACCGGACCCGGCTCCACTCGGTGGGGGATGCAAAAGATCGGTACGTTACGAAGGGGGAAGAGAAAAGACTCTTCCAAATCGCCGATCCGATTCGTCTACTTCAAACGACGTAGGATCCGCGCGCGCCACGAGGACGTCGGAAACGATCGTTTCCCCTTCCCGTCTTTTAAAGTTTCCCCCTCCGAGGGTTTGTCGGGCCGAAAAATTTCATCCGGGGGGCGGGGGGTCCATTTCCAGTCCGAAGGGCGAAGGCCGAAGCGCCGCCGCCGAGACGGATTAGCGCGGATCGTTAACCCCGACCCCGTTCCTACAGGCGATCGTAAAGCCGTCCGGCCGAGAGGGGAGCGCGCGCGGCAATCTTCAAATTGCCCTCGACCCCCCTTTCTGACCCCCGCAGCCGGAACGTCCCCTTCCGCTTTCTCTTCCGTAACTTCGCGCGCGTCACGTCGCCTCCGGCGCTGGCGAGGGAAAGTACCCCGAACGTCTCTGACGGGGTGTTTTCTTTTTTTTTTTTGGCAGGTGGACATCCGGGATCCAGGTCGGTGGGAGTGACGGTGGGCGCCGAACTGTTCGAGAGGCATCAGGGCACTCACATATTACAGGTGAGGAAATCTCCGGGCGGAATCGGCCAGGGTTCGGATACGACCGGAAGAGGGTGGGCTCGGACGGAACGGAGATAAACTCCGTCCTAACTTTTTACCTAACATTTGACGTGGCTTCCGGTTCTCTACGGGTGGATCGCGGCCGACTTCGCTTCCGTTATTTTCTTTCCGGAAGTAGGGGGTGGAATTTCGTCGGCGGTGCCCGATCGATGGTCGGGGGCGACTCGGATTTCCCCCGTAAAAACAAAGAATCGGGAGGAGATCCCGTGAGAGAAACGTTAGGTAAAGAGGAGAGAAAATGGAAAGTCACCGTTAATAGCCCGGTCGCCCCTCTTCTTCACTTTTCCTCCCGATTTTCCGGGTTCGAATTCCCTATTTTCTTTTCTAAGTTTTCTACTGTTTGATTTGAGCTTCGGTGAAGAATTTCCCATCTATATTGTCCTTCTCGACATCGATTTTCACGTAAAATCGAGAAAATCTACAGGAGTTCGTTTATCCGTGTTACTTTCTACGCGTCGTTCTGACTTAAAGGTAATGGAATCCGGTGCTGGTCCCCTCCTAAACGTTAAGAAAGGGGCGAACGAAATTAAGCAGGGGGCAGTTTGACAGTTTGAAGAGCGGATCCGAATCGCCCTTCTACTTAATTTAGCGCGTAACGCGAAACCAATGTGCTCTTTTCTTAAAATTTCATCCGCGTATCGACGTCACACACTAGGTGTTTCTATTACAAACGTTCCCCCTACACAAAATAACTACTGAGCTAAGGATAGCGTTGTCCCAAGGAACTTCGATTTTCCCCCCTCCGTTCGATAGGCGCCCCACCTAATTATTATTCTATGGACGGCCGTCCTGGGGAGGGTTAAATAAACTAGTTAACTTACGTAATCCTTTGCCAACTTTTCTTTCTGTGTACTTTTGCGGGGGGTCCCCTCCCTCTCCTCCACTCGATTCGCTTCTCGTAATGAGTCGCACCCGATCTAACGACGGGGGATCTCGTCGTGACGTATTTAAAATTCTTTAAATAGAACAGTAGAGCGAGGATTTTCATCGTTAAAGCGAAATCGCCGCGCTTTGTCGCTCGGTCGCTTTCGAATTCGAAAGCGAAGCGATACGAAACGTTACTAATAGGGTTATTGGAGGTGGAAGCGGCGCTTTGTCTCCTTCGGTTTTTCGTAGAAATAACAAATAAAATACACCATTAGCGTTATTTGCGGGTCCAAGAAGGCAAATAAAATGCTTAAAGGCTTTACGCTACTGTGACGCGAAACCAAGCGTTAGGCACGGTTTTGGGGGGGCGCGAGTCGCTTTCGTGGTTCGCACGCTAAAGTAGACACGCACGACTTGAGCGACCGATCGTCTCTCGCCCTCCTCCCTCGGCTTAATAGAAAGGGACGAACCACTTTGCCGGAAAAAAGTGCCTACTTTTTGATAATGGCGAGATTAGGGCACGGGTTCGTAGGGAAGAATCGCCCGGATGTTACGTCATTACTTCCGCCCCGATATTACCCATCGAATTATTAATAATCTCCAAATTAACAATAATTATTATTAATTCTGGTGTGACGTGGAGCGACGTTTCCCTCCCGTCTCATCGCGCGTGCGACGTTTCGCACCTTCCTAGTGGTAGGTGGGTGCTCACCCTTTCGTAGACGGTAAAGGGGATGAGATTCGAGTTTCCTCCCCCCTATTCTCTGGAAGTTCGTGTCGTCCCCGTGTTACGTCATCAATTCGGTGGATCCGGGGGATCCACGCGGCTTATAAATATTTTATATAAATAGAACGATCGCGTGTAACTTCTCTCGTGTAACACACAACATATCGAATTTTCGCGGCTCGGAAATATTTATTTATTAGTCGACACCTGGAAAAAGGGGTGAGAAATCTTCGCCGGGAGGCCCGGATTTTCTGTGACGTCACCTAGACTTAATACGGGGTAAATTACAGCGGGTTCCCCTCCGTCAATTGACGTAATGGCGCACGTGCCGATACACGCTGCCCTACAAGTGTTGCCGGACAAGGAAAATGAATTATTATGCCTTTTTTGAAGGAAGTGTTGTTCGTCCCTTCGTCAGCGCCTTGTTCGGTATTCTAAACAACACAAAATTCGGTTGTTATAGCAACAATATGCAAAACTCGATGTTGGACGGTTACGCTTCCGGTAAAACAAATGTTACGATTACATTGGAAACATGGAAATTCTTCTTGATAATACATTAATGACGTGATTATTATCGACGCCTGTGTAATTTAGCTCAACAGGATTCTTTCTCTCTCAACTCTTCCTGTCATTAAATTTTAGAAAGTACTGTACTTTCTAAATTTATGAACGATCTAAATTTCTCAAAGATCTCTCTACATATAAGAGAATCCTCTCTGGATTTAAGAAATATTTTCCCAAATATTTCCCTAAATATAAGAAAGATTTCACCAAATGTTTCCCTAAATATAAGAAAGATTTCCCCAAACATTTTCCTAAATATAAGAAAGATTTCCCCAAATATTTCCCTAAATATAAGAAAGATTTCATCAGATATTTCCCTAAATATAAGAAAGATTTCCCCAAACATTTCCCTAAATATAAGAAAGATTTCCCCAAATATTTTCCTAAATATAAGAAAGATTTCCCCAAACATTTCCCTAAATATAAGAAAGATTTCCCTAAAAGTAAGAAAAACCTCCCTAAATGTAAGAAAGGAGTCTCTAAATTAATGAAAAACGTCTCCAAATGTAAGAGAATCTCTCTAAGTTTTAGAAAGTACTCTCCAAATTAATGAATGTCTTCACCATTTTCCTCGATCCTTCCACTAAACAGCGTGTATAATTATAGCGAGGATCGACTGATCGGGTTAGAAATATTAAATAATTACCCGCCAACTAACGTGGGGCACGAAATAATTCCATTACCGGAAATATTCGCTCATAAAACCTCGACGATAACTCGTGGGCCCATCGGAGTACGCGAGTAAATAGGTGCCATTTGTTTGTCATTCGTGCAAACACACGACATTTTGCCAAAACCGCAAAAGTAGGTTTATCCCCCGTGCCATTTGGTCCATCTCCCGCCTTCTCGAAATCCTTTCCCATCCCGGATAAGGCACAAATCGCAAAGGATTTGCTAAAATTCGCGTATTATGTCCGTAACGAGGGAATAAACTTCCCCTCCGAACGTCCAAAGCGTAGAAGGAAGATAGAAAGGCATTTATACAACGTCCCGTGTGTCTGTCCTTTCGAATGGTTCCAAACTGAAGTAATAAATGACGTAGGTTTAGATTCGCGGTCGTCATTTCCGGATTTAATTAGAATTCCGCTTTTGCTTCGTCCCCTCACTATTGTTTCTCACGTTTCCAGTCTTTTCTTCGTGTTTACACACATTTAATCGTATTTAATGGTAAACACTACGGGTTATAAATCGTAACATTGTATATCATTTATGTTATTTATTGCCGTAACGGGAGGGATCCGGTTACTTTTTACTTAGTGTAACCGGGTAAAAGGGTGGCCTTCTGTCGAAAATGGGAGCGTATAGACTAATGGGTTGCCTTTTATTTATTTTCACAGGAAACAATACGTTAAACTTTCGTCTACTTCGCTTCCTGGTCCGAACCCGCCACCAGGTTGACGTGGGGCCCCGACCGCTCTCTTTACCAGCCTAGCCGAACCCTCCCTTAGATCACACAGGGCGAAATAGTGTCTCCTCATTACACCATACGAGAATAATTTCTAACAAAGATTTATGAATATCGAATCAATTATTTACGAGATTTTATAATTTAATATTTAGTCAATGGCCCCTTTCCACGGAAGACACGCACGTGAAAGTCGTTCCTTCCACGTTGTTGTTACTGCATTTTCGGGTGCCACGCCATTAATTAACCTCGTTTTTTTTTTCTTTTGCCGTATTTTCTCGGACAATGCCTTTAAATATTTTGTTGTTAAATTATTGATTTAGACAATACTCCACGTTGACGTGTTACGTCACCATTCTTAATTATGTCCCTCACGCACCCACCAAATTGCAAGTTGAAATTGAAACTGTTTGCCTAACGAAAACAAATACACTTAATCCTCGATATAACGAACTGCAGGCCCCTCGACGTAACGTACTGTACGTTACGTCGAGGGGCCTGCTGTGTCCTCCCTTTCGTTTCGTACCCCGACCACAAAAATGGACGTATCTTCGCCCCCCTTACCGGAGGTTTTTTGCCCAATAAATTTAATTTAACCAAAGAGGCGTAGGCCCTATCCAACTGTTGACTCCGTAAGGCAGTGTGTATTCTGTGTTTGGTTAATAATGGAGAACGTCATCCCCCCAACCGAAACTTCAATGGAATCCGAAGATGACCGAAAACGTTCCTCGAATTCGCAATTGGAAATGGAAAACTCCCGTCTCATCGCGCGTGCGACGTTTCGCACCTTCCTAGTGGTAGGTGGGTGCTCACCCTTTCGTAGACGGTAAAGGGGATGAGATTCGAGTTTCCTCCCCCTATTCTCTGGAAGTTCGTGTCGTCCCNACCGAAACTTCAATGGAATCCGAAGATGACCGAAAACGTTCCTCGAATTCGCAATTGGAAATGGAAAAGTGAATAAACGCTTTCGAATAAGAGACGTGGAATTTCATTGGTGCAAACTCGGGACTCGTTGGCTTTTTGTCCGTCTGTCGTCCGGTCCGAATGATGAAAATTCTATTAAATTCGATAATATAAATTCGTGAAGAATTTAAGAACCCGAAATCCACCGGTGGCGAGGGGATAAAACCGTCGATCGTGGGTTCGGTCCCGGTCAACGTGGTGACTCCTGGGTTTTCTTCACTTTGTAACACCTAAATAGGGGCCGGCATCCCTTAAAAAGCCCTCCCGGGAGACATCCCCTCGACAGATGCGCCCACGTGTCGCGTTGCCGCTAACAAATAAACCGAGGGCCCTAAAAGCGAGCACGTTATGCTTTTAGGGTCCTCCGATACGGACAATACGGATATTCGGAAATCACTACGCGCTACCACCCTAGACTTGTACCATACACGTTTTACATTACGTAAACTTTTTTAAAACGGGCCTAGCTACTCCGCGCTCCTTTAGGGCCTGGTGTGCACTTAAATCGCTATACACCGGAAAATGTTTTAGCCCCGAGTGGAATCCGATCCTCTGTTAAGTACCGAGCTAATCGGGGGCAAGGCACTGTTTTTCCCCTATCCGGATCTGGATTTCTCTCTCTCTCTCTCTCTCTCTCTGGGTGGGCCTGTTTGTGTTCTACGGCTTGTATTTTACGCGATCTTGCCAATAGAAATAATAGAGCTTAAAGAGAATTGACTCCGGTGGATTTTTCGATACTGTATTATTTTCTACGAAAGATTGTACAGTACGTAAGTATTGTCTTTATTGTGCAGACACTCTCATTACTTTTCAGTTTTTCTCTTTATTTTGTGGGTAATCTACTGTATATTGTAGCCACTGTATTTCCTAGTTCCTGTTTATTCTGTAGCTACTCTCTTCTACAAGTACAGTACTCCATTTTGTATCTACTCACTTTATTCTATAGGTACTGTACTGTACTGTACTTTCTTTATTCTACAGGTACAGTACTTTATTTTGTAGCTACTCTGTTTACTTAACAAGTACTCTATTGTGAAGGCACTGACTTATTTTGTAGGTTCTCTGTTTACTCCGTAAGATACTCAATGTCGCAGGTACCCTTAAATCGTGGGTAGATATTCAGTAACAGAATTTCATTCATAAAAATATATTGTATTTATAGACACGGTTCCTTTTTTCCCGTCTATTGTGATTATTTTAAATGGTCCGACGTTAATTTCGGGGTCGATCTCGGTGGCAGACATAACGAAAATACTTTTCTTGGCAAGAAGATCTCGGTGTAGAGTATTGGCAGAGCGTGACCCGCCGTTCGCATTTTTATGAGGCGAATGCGTTTCTACTCGTCGAGATGAGGCCGAATTAAGGTGGCGAAAGGTGGGGAAGTGGCCTCGAGCGCGGATTTTCTTCCATACTAAAGGAAACTGCCTCGTGGTTTGGCCTTCGTCGTTTTATACCAAAGGAATTGTCACATTAAACCCATCCAGTTTCGAGCTGCCCCTTCTCCCGGGTTTCTTTCCGGGATCCGCGCTGTTATTGCCGTGTAATGTGGGAGAAACTGCGATTTCTGGTGTCGTTAAATCGAATGGAGCGTCGATTTATTTCATATTAACGTGTAAATTATCCGATGTAACGTTCCCGCATATCTTTTTTCTTTCCGGCGGCCATCGATTGTTACGTAACACGTCCGAAATCACGCGAAATCGAATGGATTTTCGATGGGGTCGAACCCTCGTGGGCGTCTCTACGCTCGATTTCTGTCATTGGTCGATACCCGGTACGACATCGCAATACGTAACGTGGCGCTTCCACGTAAATTATGATAATTTTAAGTCGAGTTTCGATTGAATGGGAGCATTGGGCCCTCTGTCTCCCCCCGTTGTGGATCATGGATACGGAAAAAAGGCCCTTTCGGTGCCCGCCAGGTCATTATACTGATATTACAAAACAATTACGACGTTCCCGGAGTGACGTAGATAAGGATCGAGTGCGCTTCCGACCAATCGGATCGTTTGTCTTATTGTTTTCTTAAGGCCTGTGTTCCTGCGCGAGTATTGTTGGAATCGTTAGTTCGGGCAGCAAACCCCGCTAAAGCGTAATTTTATTAATTGCTTCGTTTTAACGTTCCTCCATCGAGAGACGGGGTTGTTTCTAATTACGAACTCGCTTGTCGTAGCATATTTGCATCTAAATACAGTCATCAGTATAGCGAGCACCCGATATAGCGTTGGTCTTGTTATTCTTTACGTATATAGTGAATTAGTAGAGAATATATGCCGAACTCTCGAAGGTTTTTGTTCGATATATCGAGAAGCCACTCGGTATAGCGACTTAAGTAATCCAACAGGGGAGTGATCTGTGTTTAAAACAATAGTCTAGAGTTGTCCTAAGGCTTTAAAAAAGGCCTTTAATTTCTGACGAAGAGGGCACGTGGCGTTTTTGACGAAGAGGGCACGTGGCAGCTCTGTCCAAAATTACAATTCTCGCCGCGACTTCGTTTATATTGACGACACTAGCGAAGATCGATCGTTGTCGGAGAGAAAATAGTCCGGTAGAATTCTCGCTCGTCGCCCAGCGAGTGGAGCGAAATCGCTTCGGATTTTTGGCAAATTTCCACGCGAGAATCACGCACGCGCTCCCCCTTTCGCTTTGTCAAAATGGGGATCGGGGCGCAGGGGCCATCGGACAAAAACCAGACGAAATTAAGCGAGAGGGGGCGATCGTAAGGCCGATAAAAAGCGGCTCGCGTGCAGAATTTAGGTAGAGGCCCCCCGACGTGTGGAAAGTTGCGGCCCGGACGGGAAATCAATGGTGCGAGTAGCAAAGAAGGTATATAAAACGTCACAGGGTCCAATCGCTCGACGTCGTCGGTATCGCCGCAACAATTACGACGCTCGTCAACGTACGTGATGGACCAAAACCAGGCGAATTCGTCACGCTCGCCGACCGCTTAGCGACGCGAACAAAGACCGGATCGGTTAAGGCTCCGGTGTAAAGAACAAATAATAATTAATCGAACTGTTAGAAGGCAATTTGGCGCGATCGTCGGTGGCGGGCGGGGAGGGGGAGAGGAAGAGTTTAGCCGCGACGCGTCGATTACAAAGGAATAAGGCGGCATTCGGCGTACATGATTAATTCATGTGTTAACACTCGTCAAAATGCACCCTCCATTGTAACTTTTTGCAGTGTGTCGTGACGACGCGGAAAACAGCATTCAAATTATGCATTAACGTCGACGGCTTCCGTATCGCATGCAGCGCGTAATACTCTCCTGGTGTAGGAATACTCTTCCATCCCTTAATTGTTTGCCTTATTTTAAACTCTCTTTATATGCTAAACGACTCGCCTCGCGGATTTTTATATTAAACGGAACGACGGATCGCGCCGCAAATTGTTAATTTTTTTTTTTTCTTTCTTTCTTTCTTCCTTATTCCGCCGGTCCTTTCCGAATAAACGTTTCAATTACCGAACGGAATTTCCGACTTCTCGGACGCGACACCCAAATAAATTAGTCAAATCTCTACTCCGATAGGTAAATCCCACCCTCCCACCTGGTCACGTGTAACATCCTGTCTACTGTATTGTACTGTACTGAGGCGTGATAATACTTTAGAACTCATATTAGAGTGGAAATTACGAATTAGAATGGGCATTTTGAACGTTTGATCCCCTCGATGATATCGTATTCCTTTGTTTGATTTCTTATCCAGGTGATTCGCTCGTAGTGCCCAGCACGTGTCTTTCCATGTTTATTTGTGTTATCTGTATTGTTTTGCATGTTAGTGTCCACATTTCTGTTACGTAGACCATTTGCATGTTAGTGTCCACATTGCTTGAATACTCTTCGAAGGTTGCCAAGTGGAGATGACTCAGAGATTCCCCATTAATTTATATATATGGTGTGTGTGTGTATATATATATATATACGTGTATAAATCTGTTTCTTGTATTTATTTTCTCTTTACTTAATTATAAAGGTAAGGGTTATGCCTCCCTGGTTATGCTATTATAAAATATATGGCTATTTTTGTACGTAATCTAGGGCCTTGGTTTTTCGAGTCTATGGCTTAGGGCCTCACATTGTTACGCGTATTATTTGGTGGTGGGGAAGGGTCCGTTACGCGCTATAGCTTAGAGTTACGAGTTTAAGTCCAGCACCGGTTGTTTACTGGTGTTAAATCGTCTAATGTACAGTACAACTGTATTGAGTTACTCGTTTCTGTTTCGTCCGCCATCTTGCAATACCGAGCGAGGGAAATTTCGTGATTTTTGTCCCGGGGCAAAACCCAAAATATATACAATTTAGATGGAGTGACAGACTAAAATCGTCTTCCCCGAACAGATTGGTTCTTACTTCCTTTGTCTTTTTAACACCAGATAATAATAAACGCGTGTAAAATACGATCGAAAGTCGCGCGACTTTCTGTTTCAGTGGTCTTTTGAAGCAACCCGTGCTCCTATTCGTACCCTTTACAAAATGGATTCTGGAAAAATAATGCGTTATTCTTATTTAATACCATAAAATAATTAATGCAGGAGAATATCTACAAATATGTACAATGTTACGTAATAATAATTCTTTTACGCGCCTACATAAATATGGAGACGGATAAAAGGTGAACACCTTTTATACCGTTTCGGGTTCTCCTAACTATAAAATATATGGTGCTCCCTACATTCGAAACAGCGTAGTATCCGTGACCTTTAACCTTATAGGTGTGAGATGCCTCGAGACGACTAGCCTAGTTGCCTAGTGTATAAAACCACTGACCTCTCTCTCGGTCGCGGGTTACAGCCTGACCACGTGTTTTCTTCACTTAAATAGGGGCCATAGAAAGTCTTCCCGGGAGGCACCCCTTGACAGATGTCCACGCGTTGCATGGCCACGTTCCACAAAATCAACCGACCTACTTTCCGGTTTTATGAAAGATAACACATTTTCGCCTATTGACCCACACAATATTCTCCTGTCGTGGGTTAAATAACGAAAATAGGGTGTGATAAGGCGTGGCTGTGTAGTGCCATCTGTTACATAAAGTTGGAAACAAAAACACGAGATTTTTTATCCCAATATTAGCCCTGTTAATTCCTTCTTCCCTCAAGTTTTTTCGTGGGGGAATTGAAGATGGGTTCTCGAGTGGTTCCACCGCTACGAAAGGGGGTGCCGATTCTATCCGTAATGATGTAAATTTGGGGGATATCGGTGTACTCCTGTGCTCTTCTATAGGATAAAAGGGGTATCAACTTCTACCCCTTTATAGAGTTTGTGGCCGTTTCTCAATTCGTGGGTTAGTAATTTTTACGTAATAGAATTTATCCACTCGTGTATTGCGTTTACTCACTCCATTCTTACACATCCTGTAACAAATGTTAATTACGGGTCATAAACACTACCCTACGTTTCCCTCTCTCCGTGTAAACTCGTCCAACTCGCGTGATTAATTCGCGCATCGGAGTGCCAACACTACCCAACACTTACCTACACTGAAGTGTGTTCTACTAGTGTTAATGAGTAATCTAAGTGTTTTCAGAAGACACTAGAAATAATGCAACAAGTGGATTGTGTAGTTAACAATACAGGAACCGAATGAAATAATTAAAGGCTGGAAACGTGACAGAAGTGTGTATTTATGTCATACTTAATGACATAATGGACAGTAATTAATTTAAAGACAGAGGCCCCGGTTGGATCATTCTAAGAGGTCGAGAGAGGCCCGACACAATTAACTTTTCGAGGTCTTTTGTACAAAGTAAGGGAAACGGGGTTGAAATTTGCAGTTTATACAGTCGACCCCCCCTATAACACTGTTGATTATTCCGTTTTATATGAATTCCATGTTGTACGAGTCACTTAGATTTTACAAATATGTGAGCCATTCACAGCCTGGCACATGTATTTGTAAAATCTAAGTGAATCGTACAACATGGAATTCATATAAAACGGAATAATCAACAGTGTTATAGGGGGGTCGACTGTATTTTAAATAATGCGGGTTTTCTCCCCGAGAAATGCGATAATAATTGGTCCTAGGGCCATTGTGATAGGGATTTAACGCTAACGTACGCAATCCAGAATTAGAATAAATGTCGTATCCAATGAATAGTTCGTAGGAACATTTATAAACATCCTTTGCGTATTGAAAAACCATCCCCCGAAATTAAATTCCACTTGTCATTTTCTATTGTTAATTGGATAACGAATCGAAAGAGTTGTTAAATAATCAAACCTCAAATAATAATTTACCGGCAACGTCACCAAACCACACGAGAAACGAGCGAACGTAACTGTGTGTTACGCACCTAATAATTGATGAGGGTGCAGAATACTCGTCTAGACAAATCGGAAGAGTAATTGTAATTAAATAATGGAAATCGTTTATCGATCGATAAACGGATATTAGTTTGGTCAATTAAGAATAAGGAAAAAAAAAAAACACTTCTCATTTGTGCAATTTGTGCGCGTCACTCACCCCCCCTTCCCCGGCCATAATTGGAGAGAACGAGAAAGAATTGGCGTAAAGTTAATAACTACAATCAAAGAGATAAAGCAATAATCGCATTTGGATTCATTGTAATTAAATAGACGTCGGTGGGTGTACGGAGCCGTGACGTAATCGATTTTCCCAACCAAATGAGTTATTTTCGAAATAATAATATCCATTAACTTACACGGTCTTTGTTTCCCCCGCTGTTGGGAATAGTAAAACACAGCACAACTCGAACATTTTCTACACTCGAATATTGTTCCTAATACACTAATTTACAAGTACAGTACCGCTAATACACTACAATAGTCAGGTAATTGTTTTGAGGAATGAGTTTTAAGCTCTTCCCCGTTTGGGACGATGACCGAATACGAGCAACGATTCAATTTTAAGTTAAAATTCTTCAAATTCTTTCCCTTTTTTCATACGTAATGACATTTTTCAACGTCCTTCGATTCCCTTTTGTAGTAAGGGACAAGAGTGTAACGACAGTAGGAAGTGACGGATGTAATATAGATAATTAAGGCCCCTATCGAAGGGCCTAATCGTTGTAAATTACCATTACTTTTGCTAGTTTTTATACACCAGAAAAGAAATTCCCAACACCGAAATCTCTCTTATTAAAATTCAAATTTCCTTTGTGATTTACGCATTGTGCACTTTTTTTTTTTTTTTTATAAATTTAAATTTTGCCCAATAACTTTCGACCGAAAACAATGTCGACCGCCTACACCTATCTAATCTTACACCTTTGTTAAAAACTTCCACCGAGAGAGAGGCACAATACTTTTATTATATGGAAGAAAATTTACATTTTAACTTTGTTTACGCTTAAAACAATATTTAAAACCCTCTCTGCCCCCCCGTACGAATTTACGCTGTATTTTCTGCGCGTGTGAGTGTGTGTGTGTGTGTTTATGGGGGGGGGTCGATCGGTGTGACGTGGAGACACGAGCTCTTCCTTTCATTCCGTATTCAATATTTTTCCTAAGCGCACCATTGTAATGCCGATGTAGCATTTTTTGTATTTTTGAAATTTTGTGTTTGAAATTGTTACTGTTCATAATCGCGGAGGAGGTAGAATGACGTATTTTGTAACGGGAATATCCCGCTCTTCCCCCATCCCCCCATGTTCGCCGTTGGTGTAGGAAGGGGGGGCGAAAGAGAGAGAGAGACTTCCACGATGGAATCTGCCCGCTAAGCCGGGCGGAATTGCTTTGGTATTTTTTGCCGATGAATCTAGAACGAAAATTTCCATTTCTCCAGCGACGAGACCAAAAAACCCGACCCCTGGCTCCCGACTAGGGCCATTTTCGCCCCCATCCATCGTAATATAAGCCGATCGGTAGTTTAAAATGGCGCCTTAGCCGGCCTTAATGGCGGACGGGGTCTTTGTTTCGCTCCATCCTCCGGTTCGTGGGTCTTTATCCTCCTAATCTCGTGTAATTATCCGAGATTAGGGGATAAAATACGAGACGCGATATTGTCTTTGGTATTGGCCTACCGCCCGAGATTTCCGGATTCCATCGTCGATCTTTGATTGTAACCGGACCTCGTTTACTTTCCTCCCCCTCCAATTGATTCCAAACTCGATATTCTCTCGGCCGATAATTTATATTTCAGGATGTATAAATCATTAAACTTAATTTATGTTTCCTGTGTAAATCGTAGGCCCTATATATTTAGAAATGCCCGCTTACGTGGGCATAATACAAACGCTCCCACCGACTGTATTCGCTCGGTTACCTCCGTTGGCCTGTAAAAAAATGCCTTTAAAATGGATACTTCTAAGCCAACTCGTATTCGTAAACAGGCCCCGTCACAGAGAAGCTGCGGGGCCTGCTCACTTACCAGGCCTCACAAACTTATGCTTTCATCATATTTTAATAACTAGTCAATTGTCTATACTACTTACAATTCACAAATTTCCAACCGGATCATCGTTAGAACAAATACTAAGGCCTCTTAAGAAGTCGTCACTTATCTTTTGAGGCCTCCGATATAATTTCTGTTATCCAGGCCCTTGCGACAGGGCTTGGTATTAAGTACAGTACCTCCATTTGTAAGTACTGTACACTGTTGATAATTCCGTTTTATATGAATTCCATGTTGTACGAGTCACTTAGATTTTACAAATAAGCGTGCCGGGCTGTGAACGGCTCACGTATTTGTAAAATCTAAGTGACTCGTACAACATGGAATTCATATAAAACGGAATTATCAACAGTGTTATAGGGGGGGTCGACTGTAAATAGATGAACTAATGGAGGTTTATTTACACGAGTTGAGCTGAAGAAATGTGAGAATCTCCCGTAACGAGGCATACATTTGTGCAATTCCGCAGATTACTTCAATTATTATTAATTGCGGGGCATTAATATAGCTTTACTGTTTACATTTCTGTTCTATTTATTTGTCTAAAGAGGCAAACTTTTCTTAGTCGAACGTTTATTTTTTCTTACCACTCGCCATCATTTATTTATTCAAAAAGTCTTAACACTACATTCCATACGCCGCGTGTAGGTGGCCTCAGTTAACGATTCGCACCATCTACCGGTCGTATGCGGAACTATTTTAAATCTCGACTGGAATTCCCGTGTTTATTGCTTAAAACACAGTAAAAAAAAATGATGAGCGCCATCTTTAAATTACAACACAGATAAATCTTTTTCTTAACGACTTTAACGGGCCCTTTACCGGGGCCCACGGGTCAAGGTTGTCTTCGGGAAGTCGAGGATTTTAATGGCAAAAAATGTGAACTTTTTGTATATTGTATTCGACAATTTGATGCTGTAAACTCATGCAGAAGCGAATTATACCATAAATTACTCGGGGTAATTAGACAAGACGAAAATAGACACAGCATCGAGAAAATGAGTAATCGAGCAGATGGTAAATCATTCCTTAAAGGAAATTACTTCTGCCGATTCTAAATACTCCCCTAAACATAATATATATGTAATAAAGTATGGTGGCAAAGTGCAACAATCACCCGGCACACTGTTAGTGCCTTTGTAAATCATTAGAGAACGAGGGGGGGGGAAATGTCTTCGGCTTTCATTAACGTTAAAGTATAATGTCCATTCCTTTTTTTGGGCCCCCCCCCTTTTTCTTCCGTCGAGAGTTTCGCGCGTGCCTCTTAATTGTTACGAATTAAAATGCGTAACAACGGAACGTGCGTAATTGAATCGATTTGAAGAAAGGATCCTGGTGTTTTAATGATGATTTATCACACTCGTCTTACAGAAAAATCTTCTATTTAAAGAATTTCCCGTGTTAATTTTAGTGTTTAAACACTTGTTACGTAAAGCGATAGAAGTAAATAAGGATTATGTAACACACAAAAAAAAAAAACAGTTGGAATTTCTCCGAGTGTATTCAACTCCGATTACTTTGAACCATTGTCATAATACTTAGTTGAATTGTATTGTTTAAATTCCTTGTATTTAATTACAGTCTACTGGATAACAATAGATTTAAAATTCATTAATTGGTTTCCAGTGTATTTAAAAGGGTGTATTTAACCATTATTTGTTATAGAATAATTTTGTTGGAGTCACCCATTATTTATCTACCTAATACCGAGAAAGTCTAACTTCTTTAGTGACGAACTATTGTTTATCTACAGTGTTTACCGTTGTATATAATCCATTTAATGCCAGTGAATATGGATTGTGTGTAAAGTGGATACCGTCGCTGGCTCTTGAAGGTCCTATCGTAGAATATCGAAGCACGCGAACTGGTGGGAAGTACCGTCGGAAAAATTACATCAGCAAACACTTTTCTTTTTTTTTTAATCCCCCTCTCCCACACTATCGTCAGAAATTAAATTAACCCCCTCCCCTAATTGGACAGTAAACCGTTTGGCACCACCTCTTCGGGAAGGCTTCTTAACATCATATTAAAACGTGTCATCAAAGTCCCCCCATTGTCGAATGTAAACGAATCCCTTCCCATAAACTACCGACGTAATAATTACTGGAATGGTCCACAAACAGAGGAATTCACCACACTCCCATTTTTTCCAGCAAAGAATTTAATTCATCTTAATTTCCTCACTTCCATTGTTTAGAGCTTTCTTGTATGAGGTACCCTTCACAAATTTCTTGTGTCTTATCGAAAGACGTATTGTAATATTTCTCCTTCTTAATCTCGCCAAACTTCAATTGCGGATAATACTCCCAAACAAATCATTGGATTGTCCTCGTGCCCAACGACGTCTTTATGCAAATCAGCCGCATTTTCGGCCGATCTCTTCTCTCCAACTGTTACTTAAGCGCGCGTGTTGCGTACTTACGCACTCTTAAACTTTCCAGTTGCTCTGTAGCACATCTCAAACACTCGAACACTCGGTTGTAGTGTCATCTATACAATTAGAAATCCTCAATCTTCGCACGCGGGGGTCTTTCGAGGTCCGAGCCTCTCGTTAATTGCAATGTTGATGGTGAATCGAGACACCTGCGACTCGTCACCTCTCTCGCGTTACGCCACCGGATGCTATCGATTATCGACGTCTTCGAACGAATAATTGAAAGCGGTTGTTTGTATTTCTGGTCCTTACCCTAGTCCGGGGTCCTCTCGTCCGACCGCTTCCATAATATATGAACCCAGGGAATGAATTGTGGCAACTCCATATTTTATTGTTTCCACGTTCTCGTAAAGGGCGTAGTATTAACCTCCCCGTTTTCTAGTGTGCGTAGGCCCGTCACTTGATTCGGCACGCGGATTTCTCTTATAAGGAGGTGATGATTTGCCTGTAAAGATACAATATCCGGTTCACATCGTCCCGGATCCGTCGGAGCGGCGGGACACACCTTTGCACATTTCCGTTTATTTGCATAATTTCTTGTCTTCTATTCCGCTTGGCTATTGGTTCGATTTGTTTCCGTCGGTCGACATAAATGTCAAATTCGAATCGACGCGTAAACACGCCCTTTTTCCGGTGAAATGACGTCGCGACTCGCCTACGTCACGCCTTAACGTTCGGCCATTTTCGTTCGCAACTGCTACCGGAAAATGGTGTGTCGGGCCCCCTCTTTCGCCCCCACCCTCGTAGGGCCCACCTACCACGAGCATAAATGTGGCGTGTATTAGTTAATCGAAGAAATCAGAAGTTACGGGGGGGAAACGTTGGAAAAAGTCCGCGAATTAGAATAAAATACGTTTCTGGTCGTGACAAAATAACGTTGACTTATTATTATTTTCTTTTCAGTCACTGGACGGCTTTGCCTTCGTGTTAGCATCGGATGCACGATTTTTGTACGTGTCCGAGACGGTGTCTATTTATCTAGGACTGTCACAGGTCAGTTATTATTTACGTGTTGGCAATTACGTTGACCGCGAACGGAGATTCTCGCCCTTGACCGTTGTCCATTTACGGAAGGTCTCGACTTGAAAAATTAAAATAATTATGGTCGAACCTCTGTAACTCGACCAATGTCGGGAACGTAAAAAGTGGACGTTGTTTACAGGTTATTTTGCATGCGTTTTAAAATAAATAATGGCCTCTGTGTGCAGTGGCGATGACCGTTACTGGAGGTTCGACTGTGGTACAAAATGATGCCGAATTTTGGAATCCGCGCTGACGGTTCTTTCGGGTTCTGTGCCGGATAACCCCCAAAACGATCTACAATCCGTGATGCAAATCTCGTCTACAATTTCGTAACTCGTGTACATTGAATTAAACGGATGTAATTGCTGGTTGCAACCAGTTTGAAAATGAATCTCTTCGTGTCTAATCTTATTTTATAAGGGAAACTTTAAATAACGGAACGTTTCTTGCAGGTCGAGATGACCGGAAGTAACGTCTTCGACTACGTCCATCACCAAGATCACGCGGAAATGGCGGAACAAATGGGCATCAGCCTATCGCAGGCTTCCACTTCTCCCTCTTCTACCACATCCGACGATGGATCTTCCGTTACGGGAGGGCCTTCGACGCCCACCGGTCCCGACAGACCAGGTAAATTCCTTTTTTTCTGGTTCCATTTAACTTAATAAATGACAATAATGCATCAGAGAACACGGCAACAAACACAGCAATCCTCTGTATCACTACCAAACTGTGTTCCGCAAAACCCGGGATTTCTGCAGCGGCGCGTTATCCTATAGACTGAAATGACAATTGCCAGGGTCCCTCGAACCAATCTTTTATAAACTCATTACTGTGGTAAGACTATTAAAATTTAATTTGGGCAATCCGGATCCCCAGATATTGCCCAAATTTTAAATTTGCCCACAACGCGCCACCAGATTTCTGCAGCACGTTTTCGAGGGTTCTGCCAGCAGATTTTTAATATTCTGAAGAACTCTGATGTGTCGATAAGCGGCGTTTCGGGAACAGGAAAGTTGTTCTTTCTCATGTCATTCATCCATTCGCAAGTTAGACACGTGAATGACGTGGGAAATCTATTCTTTATGCTTCCATTGTGATTTGCCTACAGTCACAAATAAAAAGATATTATTAAATTCCTATATTTATGAAGTATTTAGAGCTTTAGACTCACTCAGCATAATGATACAGGATGTGTCAAAGGTCCCTAAAAACAGCGTGGTCTCCAAATTACCCGGATCTCGCTTCCTTTATTTTTATTTGCGGGGGACACTCGAAAATATGCGGGCATTCCGAAAGAATACGTGTGATTCGTACGCGTACGTAACACTAGAAGTTGTTAACGCGTGTAACCTGAGATTTAGGTATAGGCCTACGCGACACTTGGGCGATCTACCAAAGGTTGATTTAGGTTTGGAATTCCCTACGGGAAATTGGCCAATGTTTAGGTTTTATAAAGGTAAAGAAAACCCGGAAAACGCCACGTGGATAGGCGCGAACGTGCGACAACTACGCGTTCTGCGGTTTTATCCACACGGCCACTGGTGGCACATTTTCCTTCTGTGGGAGGAATGCTCGTTATATTTGTATTTATAAGTGGAACTAGGACTTATCCACTAACGATTCTGTACAGAACACAAGGCAATTGAAGATACCTTTGGAACAGATGGGAAGATATTTAATTTATTTACTCGTGTGGAAGAAGGACGGAGAGAAAAATCTCTCAACAGCGATCGAATGACAAACGAGGAAGTGGAAGAAAGTGTAAACATATTATCGAGAGTAAAAGAAAAAAAAAACATGGGTCGCGGTGTTCGGTCACGTTTGCAGATCTGATGAAGTGACAAGAAAGGCGCTCCAGGGAATTAAACAATGGATAAAGACAAAGAAGTAGACGCGCGATTACATGGATTGACAAGATTAAAAGTTGGCCGGAATCTCCATTCGTCGAGTAGTCTGGTGGATCCGCAGACGGAAATGGCCCGAGGGGATTGACCAAAATTGTATACTAGATTTTTACCCGATGATTCGAATGGAAATGACGTCTGATAAAATTACGGACAGACGTCCAAACGTTCTCTTTTTCTTTTTATATATAATATTTCATATATAAAAGTTACTTTCGGCCGGACATCTCGCTTAAAACGGTAGAGGATGCTCGTTTAATACGATCTGATTTAGCGTTTTGCTGCCCTCTTATATCTTAATAACATAAAAAATGACAGCCGAAGTGAAGCTTTACCCTACCTACGTACGGGATCGGGTTCGAATCAGGACTAGCAAATTTCTAGAACTTTCCATTGGTGGTCTGTCTGGATATCTCGTTCCCGTTGTGGGCCCGACCGAGTGAAGAAAATCCGACCAGCCCGCGAAACAGCGAAGGAACTATCAATGGCGAGTGGCAGTAATGCATCTCATAGTCTACTGCCGAGCCCATTGTGGGTTTGGCCGGGCCCACAACGGGGCGGGCGAGGGACGAGGCCAACCTATCTCGGGGACGGACCGCCCCCTAAAAATTTCAAGAATAGAAAGTCCCCCGGGAGACATCCCTCTTCGGAGATCGCCCACGTGGCGCTTTGCCGTATACAAATAAACAAACAAACATAAAGTTTATATTGTTGCGTCACTTCCAATAATTGGGTCAGTAGGCCTGCTGTATTAATTGCAGCTTGGTGAGTCGTTGAAAGTACCACATCTTATGTTTTAAATGATAAAAATAAATACGTGTATAATAAAAACCACACGCAACTTCTTCAAAGCTTCGGGTTTGGTTCACGGTCAGGTGAGCCACCATTTTGATTTCAGGAATACTGTAAATCACAGGCGGGTGCACCCCCGTAAACAAGGCTTTTACAGCAGTGTTGCTCCTGCTGTTGCCTGTGTACAGTACATCTTTCGCGAAGTAGAGGATCCAGAAATCTTTAGAGAGGGTGCAGAATATAAATTTTTACTACCTGAGGTAACTTACCCGGCTTTAATCGGGGAAAATCCCCAGAACGGGGTGCAGCTACATCCTGCTCACCGCCCGTGCTTGAGGGTGTGGAGGCACACGCCGGTCATTTTTCGGAGAAACTAGGATTGGATCGGATTGATGGGATAAGGCAACGCAACACATACGAGGGAGTGTCTCTCGGGAGGACTATAATGGAAAACTGGTCCCTATTTAGGTATTAGACACGTGAAGAAAGCACGGAAAACTCCACGTGGCCGGCCTGTCGAAGGTTCGCGCCCGATCCGAAGGGTCAACGAGCCATACCGAAATTTACGATAACATATTCGAATATTATAGATATTACGAATCTCGTGGATCACTAGCGATTTACGAAAATCTAAAACTACTCGGTCTTGGTCCTGCATTAGGTACGATCCTATCTTTGCACAGTATCGAGAATAATAGGCCTACATCTGGAACACGCTTGTTTGTGTTAGATTTAGTAATACAGTACTAAATGCAACACAAGACCAGATGTTAAAAATTCGTAACTGAAGTGAACGTTAATTAAATGAGGAGTAACTTGGTAATGTTAAGTATTATATATACTGTATTCTACCCAGAGCCAGACTTGTGGCCCTTCACCACATGCAAGAGGCCCTAGGCAATATATATAAACTGTGTTTAAAAATAGAACGAGGCCTGGAGTTGTAGCTGGTAAATCTGACTATTATTCCATCTTGTTAATGTAAGAGGCCTGCCTACTTTTTGTATATGAGGAATATACAAAATATTTGTGGCCCATCTACCTGCGACTTACATGCAAGTTTAGGCACTGCCGAATATAATCAATAATATTTTATTATAAAATAGTTTACAGGAATGTTTTTTAAGTTAGTAATTAATTAATTATATACCGTGATACCGTAGCTTAATAATACCTTATTTTATGTACTTTTCAGCTCCCATAATGACGTTGAATTCGAATAGCATGTACAAGGGTTTAGAAAGGGTATTTTGTATTCGAATGAAGTCGACTCTTACGAAAAGAGGTTGTCACTTCAAGTCGTCGGGATATAGAGTAAGTGGTTACCATAAAAATATATATTACTTTGGGTAATAATTTGTATAATTCTTTACTTCAACATATAAAGGCATTGTTTGAGCTGGTTTTCTTTTTTAAGTTTTTGCATAATTGTCTCTGTTGTTAGACATTTTGCCATTATGTGAATGGGTAACGGCATACGTAGTGGACATATGTCTTTATTTATGTTTTCCATCAATAACTTTACTGTTATGGTAATGGCATAGTAACAAAAGCAGTTTTATTTATGAAATGTACTCCCATAAATGGGTATTAAAGAATTTTATTTTAAATTATTATTATTAGGATTTGAAAATAGATTGCATGTCCATTGTTAAATAGATCTTGACAAAGAAAACTTTCCGGCATGAAAATCGAGTATATTTCTATTGATACATCTGACAGAATAAATGGTAAGTTGGGTACACATTCTATATAAAGATAAATCACATCTGATTCAGTGATATTTATTTAATGATGTATTATGCAGAATGAATCAAGTTTTTGTGCCAAATGATAAAAGGCCTGGTTATAAGGATAAAATTGAAGGCTCGTTTCTTTTTAAGGGACCAAACGAGAAACAAATCCCGTCAATAAATAGGACACTCACCGTTGAGTTGTATTATTTAGTATAGTATCGTGCTTCTCAACCGCCCATCTGAATATTGGGCTGTCTGTCCATCTTGCCTTGCAGACATTTTATCCAGGTGGCCATGTAGGAAGCCACCTGGATGAAATGTTTGCCATTCAATATATCCATCAGATGATTGCAATAATTTAGCCAATTACATCATACTATAATGTATGGTACTATACCATATCTGAAACATAACTTAAGAATCACAATTTATGAGGATTTAATGGTAGATAAAATAAATGAATGAAGCTATGGTTATACATCTCTGATTATTATAATCAATGCCAAAGATGTCTGTATAACCAGAGCTAGTCATTAATGGTATCTGCCATCAAACCTCTCAACCTGCTGTATAAACAACAAGTTGCTAGTGTTTGTTGTATATTGTAAGATAAAAAATAAAATAATTTACGACTTGTCAGTGGATAATCCCTGGGTGGGCACAAAAAAATTAAAATTAATTTGTTCAAATTTGAAAGCATTTCATAAATATTTAAGATGGCAAATGTAGTTTATCAGGCCGTCTGCAATATGATTGTATTGCAAGTGTTAATAAAAGATACTTATTAATTATTCAAATATTTTAAATTTTTGAATTAGATCTCATTTGGGTACATCTGGATCCATTACTTTGATTTGCCAGCCATTTTTCCTTTTCTAGCCAGATAATACATGTAATGTAAGTTGAGAGGTATATATCTGAGATAAACGAGAGAATACACTTTATTTAACATGTACAAACAGTAGAAGAATCAATCGCATATACAAGGTCTGTTCAAAAAGTATCGGACCTTTTTTTTTTCCGCGTAAACCAATGATGCGAGAGAGGCCTCCTTCGGTGGAGTTGTGGAGGGGACAGTCATGCCCAGCCCTGAATTTTTTCCCGCCTGCAGGAAGCGTCAGTCGTTTGCAATCGGCCTATGAGTGAGGTCATGTAGTGCGCTCTCGTCGGACTTCACTAAGCTGGAAAATGACTGAACAACGTGAGCAGCGATATTACCAAAGGTTTTTGGCAAATTTTGCCAAAAACCTTGGCGATACCCGAGTGTAAACCATTCGCAAGATTCAGCAGGCTTTCGGGGACGATCCAAAAAAAGCGCGGCAGGTCCGCAGCAATCATCAAATATCAAAGGTCATGTTGACAGTTTTTTCGACTCTCGTGGGGTGGTGTATCGTGAATACGCACCACAAGGCCAAACCATCGCAAAGGAGTACTACCAGGAGGTCCTTCGTCGTCTTTCCGATACAGTGCGACGCAAACGACCAGATCTGTGGTCGATCAAAACTTGGCAGCTCCATCGTGATAACGCATCCGCCCATTCTGCGCATCTGATTCGGGCTTTCGTCGCCAAACACAATACTCCTGTGGTTCGTCACGCTCCGTACTCTCTCCACATGGCTCCGTGTGACCTTTGGCTATTTCTCAAGCTGAAAATGCCGCTAAAAGGAACCCAAATTTAGTCGAGAGAAGACATCATGCGAAATGCGACGGACCAGCTGATAACCATTCCAAAAGATGCGTTCCAGCAGTGTTTCCAGCAATGGCAGGAACACTGGAAGAAGTGTATACATTACCAAGGAGACTACTTTGAAGGGGATTAGGGTTTTGTATCTCAAAATCAATAAATTTATTTTTGCCGACCAAAGGTCCGATACTTTTTGAACAGACCTTGTACATTACTGAAATTAATGTACTTGAATTCCTAGATGCACACAACAACACATACAGTTGGTAAATGACTCATATACACTTCTGCAGCAGTATTGACAATTAAACACATTCTCGATGAAACTTAAGACTTTCTAAAATACAATATTCCAAAGCTTTAATTGATCTTCCAATATAAAACATTAAACATAATTGAGAGAATATTAATTCAATGAATTAGACATTCAAATTCATTGTATTCATGTTTTTTTTATAATTAATCTTTTGACAGTTTAATTGACTCTATACAGTTACATGAATCAATGTGGCCTTTTTCTTTTCATATTGCATGTAGTAAATTTATTTCCATAATTGTATTTTTAGACAGTATTCTTAATGGTAAAAATTTGATAAAATATGATATTGGTCTCATACAAATTTGCAATTTATCAAGAAAAACTTATGCATGTTAAACCATCAACAGATATTTTTTTTATATAAAATTGAAAAATTGAGCTACCATTTTCTTCATTGCATCGTTTTTAATCTACTTCCTAAATAACCTTTTCTTAGATATCAACTTAATTTTGGTATATTAATATTTTGTGTGAGATAAATTGGAGGAATATGGAAGATACAATTGAAATAGCTTGGATATATTTTGTTTCGGAATCCTAGCATCGACACAATACAAAATCTTAAATATAAATTGCTTAAAGCATTGAAGCACTGGGTCTAAAACTAGCATTCCTTAAAATTTCACTTGCTGTTTAAATCATATTGATTAATTTCGGTTTCATTTATAAACTTATGTTTAAAATTACTTAATATGAAAGACAAAAAGTTTTTGTTGGAACAATTGAAAACTTTTTATTACAAATAAAATACATTTTAAAAGTGCAGTATTAATTTTGAATCTAAATGAATTATTTCAATTACAACTGGTGTGTCTTTAGCTTCTTAGGTTTGATTCAATGGGTTTTTCTATTTTTTTTTTTTACTCTTCAGTCCTGTGGGTACTAACAGTGCCGGCCCGAGGCAAGTTTTAGGATGGAGCGAGATCCTATTATGGCGCCCCGTTGGTTGCCCCTAATTTATACCCTTTAATTTTCTTTACCACTGAGGCGCCCCTAGGACTTCGCGCCTGGAGCGGCTGCTCCGTTCGCCCTATGGTAGGGCCGGCTCTGGGTACTAAGAGGGTCTTTTTAGTGAGTCCATTATGGATTCATCCAGGCCCACAATGGGGTGGCCACGTGGTGAGGGATAGGACCCAACATATCTGGATGGACCACCCTGAAAAATTCCTGTGGTGATTCAACAGTTAATTAACTATGTTATGGTTCTTGGCTAAGTATATAACACAAATCTTCATTATCAGAATTGTCTTTTTAGTTTTAAAACAAACTAACCATTTTTTTTAGTAGTGAATATATGACATATATCAGATTTATATTTTGTAAAAAAATAAAATATAAATCTGAGAAATGAACAAGAACTTTTTGTATTAGTTGCTGTAGTAAGACAAATTCATTCCATTATTCTACATCAAAAGATGGTACATTTTCTGTATAGTAAAGTTTTACTTCCTTTTGCAGCTTGTATTAGATTTTTTATAACAATCCCCAAATTTTATATTAATGTACTGTACTTTCATTGTGTTAATATTGGTGTCACCACTGATTTGGGTAATGTCAATATGGAGCTGTCAAGAGCTTGTATGGGACCCAGGACAGACTGGGCCACTTTAGCCATATTTTTGTTCTTGTTCAAATGAAATACATAAAATGTTTTTGCTGGCAAGAGTATCATAGCATTCTCCCAAGAACATTCCAGATAGTGTTTAAGTCATCTTTATAGGAATAGTTTTATGTAGTCATATGTTGTCCATGTACAGTACTGTACCTATACTATGTGTTGATTAAACTCTTTTTTCTTGTAGCAGTTTCTTACTTTACCACATTACCATACTTAGCATAAACTACAACAGTTTCTTTATTAATAAAAAGCAGTCTTAAAACTTTTATTTTCTGTAATTAAACATAAAATTAATTTTTTAGGGGTAATCTGTCTTGACATGTCGGATCCTATCCCTTGAAACCCAGCCACCCCATCATAGACCTGGCCAAACCCACAATGGGTATAGGGCAAAAAGTCCCTTTTAATACCCAAAAGATGGAAAGAGTCAATTTATATATGAGAATATACTTGTAGAGAGGAACTGTTCTGTTACCTTGAAAGAAATCACTCTCATTACTATTAACTTCAATCTTATGCAAAAGTAACTTTGACAGAATATTCTTGATTCCTTTATTATCATTTTCATATTGTAACTTCTTTATTTGTTCTTATAATCCTACTTATTAATCATGTGAATAAATTGCCAGTTAGAAAATTTTGTGAAACTTTTTTAATCATTTCTTCAAGTCCATTTCAAGGTCTACAATGTCAAAGAAATGAGCTTTGCACCAGAATTATAAAATATAAAAAAGAAAACTTTATTACACTATAATTGCCAGTACTGGATTTTTCTGAATACAAAACAAAAGGTTATAATCTCAACAATAGTTAGGATAAAACTCAAATATAGATTTCAAATTCAGTATTTACAACAATGAAATTGATTACTAGCACAATTTACAAAATTACAATTATTCAAAATCTCAAACAATTAACCTGATTAGGGAGAATCTAGCAGAAGAAAATCTGTAATCAGTACCAAATCAATCAATCACTTGCAATTATCAACAGCTTACACTCCATACAGTGACAGCTTGTGATGCTTAATATGGGGTGCAATTGCAGGAGGGCACAGCCCTAATAGAATTGTTTTTATTTCATATATGTTTTGATCAATGCTGGTTTTGATAAATTTGATTAATTTGAACTTAAAATTAATCAAAGCCAGCAGCAAGCAAAACGATTCCATTGTGTGCCATGCACCCTCCTGCAACGACCCTCATATTAGATGCCCATAAACCACCGCAGCTTCCACAGCTATACTGACCAGTAAAAGTGAAACCTAGTGAAGCTTAGCTTGCTGTATCAGTCTTTTATACAATATTTCTTAACTAGTGTATCTTCATAGAGGTAATAGAAACTACTAATATCTTATTACAAAAATATAGTGCAATATTATTTAATATTTTAATCATATTTAAACCCTAAATTAGTGAGATGCAATTCCATTCATTATTGAAATGCAGTCAAGGTTTAACATAACTCCTAAATTTAAAATAACTGAAACATGGAAAATAAATCAATGTAAGAAATTAAATATAACTTTAAATAGAAATCACTCTTGCTACCATGAACTATTGTACATATAATCAAAGAGGAGGGATTTTACATTTAAAAGCAGTCCTCTTACTGTCAAGAAAAGCATTATTGAATCTTCTGTTGTGCTTGTATTTTTTATGCAGATAACTGAGAACAGATCCTAAGAACATTATTTTTATTCTTTATAAACTGAAATGATCATCAATTGATTGATTTTTATCTGCGTGAGGCATCAGTGCATTAATACTACATGGCTAGCCACAATTTCATCCATTATTTACTAAATCTGATCTGCAGCCAACTTGACCAAAGATATAGGGAATAATATTCTGACCCATATTACACGTGATAAATTGTAGGAATATGGATTGAATTCAATCCCAAAGTCCACAGAGTAGGCTGATACTTTATGATGCAGTCATCTGCTGATCTGAGATAGATGAAAACATTTTTTTTTTTCTGTAATGAATTGCTAGACATATAATAATTTTTTCACTAATGGTCCACCTTTGAGCTAGCCCATTACAGTTCAGAAAATATTAGTCAGTCAGTTAAGCATTCATAAAGAAATGTAAACTTAGTTTTAATGTTACTATTTATCTATATTAATACTATAATGTTTTAAATTATATTTCATAATCTTTGTATTGAATTAAAATTCATAAAAAGAAAATACACAAAATCATAATTTGTCTATCTTCATGCCACAGGAATGACACCTAATATATAGTAGATAATTCTACCAGAAATTTTTAATTAATTAAAAATTTTTACGAGTTATAACTGTTGCTAGAGGGACTTTATACAGTTTTAGTGTATTGATATAGAGGAAAGCCTATAGAAATAGGTTGACTTTGTCAAATATCAATAGAAATGTTATTGTCGTAGTATGAAAATTGAGAAATTATGAATATTTTATGGGTATTTTCTTTATGTGAATTTTAATTGAATTCGTCATCCAGGTCTTTTTAATTAATCAAGAATCTTCTTATTGACTAAATTAGTCATTAAATTAATCTTCAGATAATCTGTTACAATGCTGAATCTAAATGTCAACCTCTTGCAATTTTAAATTCCACTCTGGATAGTAAAGACTGCTGGAACTTATCAGTAATTTTTATAATTCTACTGTATCTGATGAATTTAAAGCAGCGTTTCTCAAAGTGGGCAATAACGCCACCTTGTGGGTGCTGGAGGCTTTCAGGGGGGCAGTAGAAGGCTCAAAGAGAATTGGGGGGCGTTAAGGAAATATAGAGGGGCGACGGCAGACAAATTCTATATATAAAAATTCAACGGAATATATATAAAATGTTGACATTTTATATATTTTTTATTTTTTATTGAAGGTCACAACTTGAATATTTCTAACACATTGACTTTTATTTTAGCTCAACGTTTCTCAAAGTAAGCAATAACGCCCCCTTCTGGCATGATGAATAGATCTATGATAGAGGCAGGGTATTGAACGGTGACCATAGGCAAAATTGGGGCTGATAAGAGGAAACATTGCGTTTAATGGTTTCCAGATGATGAGAACAATGTACAGTAAGGGCACAAAGTGTGAGATTCATAGAAAAGTTTTCCTAAGAATATTTCCAATCCTTTTCTCACACAAGAGAAAATGGGTTAGGGGGCGTTGGGTATAACTTTATGGAACAAAGGGGGCGGTGGATCGAAAAAGTTTGAGAATCACTGATTTAAAGGAATGAGAATATTTTCAGAACCGAATGTTTTATGTCATAATTTTATTATGCCAAATTATTTGGAAATGTTTTTTCTTTAATAACTTATTCATACAATGCTGTCATTCTATTTTAGGGGCAATTTATTAATTATATGTATAGTTTAGGGGAGAAGAGATCACAAAAGTTTAATACTGTACACAGTACTCTTTTTCTAAAATAATTACTACTGGCATGCATATGTGGTGACTGAACATGTAGTATTGCTTTTACTAAGCAGCTGCTGATAAGATTATAGCTACAATACTTTTCATGTTATCTGCTGGTGCATTCTTGCTGAAAAGTAGCCCTGATTGTACACAATGGCGAGAAGAGAGTTCAAGGTATTGTCTATTTAGACTTTATTTTAGTGGTACTAGTGATGTACAGATTTGTTCTTACAGGCCTAATTACTAGTTGTGAATAATGTTCAAAAATATTCAAAGAACTTTAAGTAATTTCTTCAATGTCAGTGTCTGTGAACTATTTCACCCATAATTAAAGGGTAGCGGTTTGCCAAAAGTACATCATTAAACACCTGCGGAGGAAGTTAAAAGTGACTCAAGACTGTACATGTAATTAATGCACAGAACTTTGTGATTATCTTCAATGATGAAGATCATAATGTTTATCATTGGAAATAATGATGATTTGATTTATTTCAAGATCCTTAAGTTGAACAATAAAACATTTCTGTCTCCGTGTTGTCTGTAATATAATCCCCACCCAAACTGTGCCATCTTGAATTTTTCTAGTATTGTTTTGACTTCTTTCAATCTTCTTATATTTTAAAACTTTGACGTGCATTTCTATTTGCCGATATTTCTTTAATAATCTATTTTGGCTTTTTATTCCTTGTAATAATAAAATGCTTTATTTTTTAATATAATAAATGGCTGCTTATCATCAGAGATTTGAAATTTAGGATATAGATCAATCAAATACGGTTTTATTTTTACATCAACAAATTGTTGCCTATAGCAACCTCTTCTCAAGGTTACAATATACAAATACTTAGCCAAGATGGCAGTGATATTTACATTTTGGAGAATACTATTCTAAGTTAATGACTGTGCTAATTATTTGTAAATGTCAGGCCATTAATATAAATAATTATATTTTGTTTTATTTATTCATTTTTTTATAGTTGATAGTTTTAAACTTAATTTTAAACCTGTACGTTGCAACCTTGAAAACAAGATGCCGTAGGCAATGGCTTGTTCGTGATGTGAGGTTGCATTTGGTTAATTTTTAATCTTTAGGAAGTATTATAAAGATAAGCATCATTTGAAAATGTTAAAAATTGTATCCATTTACATTTTTTTTTTTTAATTAAAAATTACAACTACTAAATTACACTCATCTTAAATCCAGAATGTTGTATTATTTTTGAAAAATGTACTAAATTAAAATACAAAAATTTCTTGTTTGATTAAGCTGAGCAAGCTCTTGCTTTGCAAACAAATTTGATACATTTACAGTCAGGACAACTTTACATAAATCAAATAAGGTAGTGCCTGGGGCTTCACACACTTGTGGGATCCTTGCAAATTTGGTAGTATATTTTAGTAGTTAAATCATCAAATTAATAATTATAAAAAATATAATTATACTGATGTATCTTGCATCTGCGGAATGATCATTTCAAAGTTAAAATTGATGATACTTCCAATCAGTAATGTGTCAAGAGAGACTTTCTTCACTTTTGGTCTTGTATATTAAAAAAGATATTGATACAGAATTGAATTTTTTCCCTATAAAACTGATTAAAACTCACTGTTAAAAGTTCATTGAATTTGAATAACGCAAGCATTTTCAACCCAGTTAATAAGTCATCCTCGGGCGTAGACAGGTGCGAAAACATTTGCATTATTCAAATTTAACCCCTGTTAAAGGTGCATTAATTAAGCTGAGTAACCACAGTGGCTAGATCATCCTTAGTAATCGATGAATTCAGTGTTACTAAAAGCAGGGAAGCAGTTTCATAGGTAAATTTCTGTATCCCTATTGAATTTTCCAATTTATTGTAAAACTTTTGTATATAGTTTAATTACTTTATTGTGTTTTATTGTCCATCTATAGTAAAATTGTTTGTTCTATTGTAGACCTAAATAAATCTACTCTTTACTTCCATTGCTCTTTTAATGAGCCTCAAAAACAAATTTTTCCTAGGGCTAACACTGTTTACAGTAATCTCTTGATTTACACAGTTAATGCATCCTACAAAATCAGATTGCTGTTTATTACGCATACATTGTTATTCAAGCCATTTGCCAAATATGTGGTGGTAGCTTGAAAATATGAATCGACCTTCAAAAATAGAACCTTGCACTGAGCTTTTGCTCACATTATTCAAAACTCATTATTAATTTATATCCATAATTATAACCTGGTAATCAAATATTTCATAATAATGACTTGAACAGCAATTCACTCAAAACTGATTTTGTAATATAATACTTTCATCCACTCATGTCTTCAAATATAATAATTTTATATAAAATTATGTTTGATTATAATACAATATACAGGATGAGGCACATATACATCTTGGCAGGAAATTATTTTTTGAACAATTTGTTAGAAACAAGTTGCATTTGAGATTTGATAGAGAGATAATTGGAATACACTATATACTTATGCAAAACAATAAACATGGTTGATAGACTGGAAAAGGTAGGAGATAGTATCAAATGGTCTCCATTAGCTACTATTTAAACTATTTAGACTTTTCGATATGAGGGTAACTAAAGATAAAGTTTGTCTTCAGTGGAAAACCTGTAGATTCTTCAGGAGTGCATCAGAGATGCAATGAAAGGAAATTCAGCAGTAGTCAGACACCATATTATTGACTAATTTTAAGAATTCTTATATAATTTGATTGTGTCTAAAGGCAAACAGTTTGAAAATTGTTTTGTAGTCCATTTACTGCTTAAGTAATTGCATTTTATTTGAATTAAATTGCTCTTGTACTTTTTGAATCACTTAATTTTTTTTGTCTGGACATACACATGTTCCATTCTGTAATTTATTTTCAGAAAAACATTAAATTTTGTTTGTTTCCAAAACAAAAGTACTAATTACATAAGAATGGTTTTAGTTTAAAAATTTTGTTCAATTAACTTTATGTTTAATTTTTAAGTACTTATACTGTGAAACCAAATAGTTTACTTTATGTATAGAATAATCTTGTAATTAGTTAATTAATATTTACTAATGACACTAATTAACAACTGCACCTGTTTTAGCTTGCATATTTTCTTGAAATCTGGTACCATCTAATACGAAGGCAAAAATCTGGTTTAAATAAAGTAAACATTCTTCCACATATGTACTGTACGTACAGTACAATGTATAGTTGTAAATGGCAGTAGGATTATAATTGTTTTAGCTGTTAATAACATAAGTTAATAAGTTAGTTAACTAGTTAAAAATTAAATTTATTCTTGAAATTTACCTTTAATTGAAAATTACAAGATATATTGATCAATATCTCTTTCTCCTTCATGCTTAACATAATTATGGCATCAATAATGATGACATCCGCATCAAGCAGCCATTACAGTTTTTCTGCATACCCACTGGAAGTAGGATATACCCCAGGATGCAAATCACTAGTAGAGTTTTCATTAATTAGGATCTATCTATGTAATTTTGATAACAATCTTTGATTTATAATCTTTTCAAAATATTTTTGCAAGACTAGGCATTATCGTAACTAATTAAAAATTTTTACATTTATAACTCTCTATGTTGGAATTCTTGTATAACTACATGATGCACCTTTAACAGTGGATGAGATTTAAATAACTGTCCAAACCTAAAGATGGTCCATTACAAGGATTGAAAAAGTTAGCATTATTTAAATTTTACTCACTGTCAAGGTGCATTAATTAATTCAGCTGAGTAGTCATAGTGGCTAGTTCATTCTTTTTGATTATTTGAGAATTTTTTACAAACTTTTATACATGTACAGTACAATTACAGAAAAATAGAAACTATCCAGACAGAGAGAAATATAATTGATCTTAAGTTGGATCCAAATACTTTAACAACATTACATGTTCTATTTGAGTTAATGGAATACATTGTTATTAATTATTCATCAGATTATCTGTCACTTTGTATTCTTTATCATTCAAAATATTGATGGTCACTTCTCTATCAGTAATGAAAGAAATATTTAATTATCTCACTTTTATGTTTACTCTCAGTTCCTATTATCAATATAAATTGATATCATTTGAAATAGCAATATTTGCTGCTTTTATTGCTTCCTTGTTCTTAAGAATGATCAACATTGACATCTTAAACATGACCACTAGATCCACTACATGTGTACTGTTTTCATGCTTTGCAATAAGTTCCTTTTTTCCCTCAATTGTCAATACTACAACTTTCCTCTTAGTCTGGTTGCTTTTACACTCTTCTTGAATGTCATGGTTAATAGGTAAGAGTTATATATATATGCACAACCAGACACATCAAAAATAAAGCAAATACATACTGAAAGCAAGTGTTATGCAAGATATACTTTCACAGAGAGAGACAACTTGGGTGTGCAACAGATGTATTTATGCCATGAGCACTTTTTCACTATATATGCAGTTCAAATGTAGAAGCTTTGTTCAAACACCAGGTCAAATTTCTGTTGAACTTAGCATTCAAACTCTGGACCATTCAAAGTTAGTCCTTCGAAGTATGAGGTAACACTGCATTTATAATATTATTTTAACAGTGTCTGTAGAGTGGAAACAAGAGAATCCTGCAAATCTTTATACAGTTAAGTTGATTTTTGTGCACATTAAAACACATGTTTGATTTTTTTCTTAGAGAAGTTTAGATATTTATTTGAAATTACATTTTTCTTTTGTAGATAAAAGTATGACAGAAAATATAGTTACTTAAATTAAAAACAATTAAAATCATTAAATGATTTTTAACTAATCTCAAAGTATTTTAGTTGGTTCGTCTTGATTGTACCCAGATATAAAATGACAAAGTTAATTAAAGCATTGAAGTATTTCTCCTGTAACATTTAAAATTAAATCATTTGAATATATCTATAAATGAATTGATTTCAAGTGTTCTATTGACAAATCCACTTGTATCATTTAATATCTACTAGCAGAAACCCATTGAGATTGATGATTTTATTCAATTAAAATACAATGAACTCATTTAAAATTTGGCATTCTACACAAAAATCATCAGTACAACCAATACATCAGTATTTTCTGTGTCCATCTGCACATGATTTGTATCTACCTGTCCTCTAATACCATGAGGCCTCTTTTAGTTTTGCATCCAGGTCACATGGTGGCAGTTTACCATTCTCAAGGCCGACCTACTTCAACTGGATGGACTTGGAATTAATGGCAATGTAGTGGTGGCCACCTTGTGGCAATCATCTTGGGCTTCTCAGATAAAAAACTCTTAGACCTTCCAAAAGTTGTATGTTCAAGTTTATTTTTTTGTTGGTAGATTTATCAAGAAATCCATCAATTGGCAATTGGCACTAAGTAACGAATTGGATGGTTAGAATCACTTTTTGAAAATTATGTCATTTTTATTATGTCATCCATAAAAATAAAAAATGAAGATGTTGCTGATATTTCAGATCAAGATCAACAAAAAAGCTCAGATGATGATGATACTTTGTAAAAAGAAAATGCCCTCATTCAACTAAAATTAATATTAACAGTACTTTTAAATGTGATTGTTAATTATTGATTGGAAATAAATTATTGATTGCTTTAATAAACATATTTCTCTTAGTAACGAAGAAGGATAGTAGTATACTTTTGTAACTCTATGATTTGTATTAATCCTTTGTTTCATATTGCATGGATTTGCATAACACTGCACTTTTTCAGAATGTATCTACCATGTTATATGAGGGATACATGTATAATTATTTAGTATTTATCTTCAAAAATAAAGGATGGACATTTAAAAATCATAACATAGAATAATCCCAAATTCATAGAATTTTGAAACATTTAAAGTCATTGTTAATTTCCATAAATCTCATTTCAGATTGAACTTAATACCCTAGTGAAAATACCATTTCATCATTTTCAAATGATATCAATTGATAGCAGGTATTTTGAATTAAAAATATAACAACATACCAAGATAATTTGATGACATTCTCTTCTACAAAGTAAATGATTGCAAAAGACTAACAATTTGTTACCATTCAATATCATTTTCCATCATTTGGCGTTAATTTGTATGATTTTAAATCATTTACTATTAAAAAATGATTGTAAATGACATTTTACTAGGGCATCCAATTTTTATACAAAAAATTCTAAATGTAATAAAAATTTTACATATTATAATAAGATTATAATTTATATTTGGAAAATTCTTTTATAAGTCATGATATGAAAATTTATTGTTATCATGATTTAGCATTGTTATCAACTATTCTCGTTCCTCTACATGTAGTAGCATAGCTAGGGAGAGCAGTCTGTTACAGGCAGTAATTTTGGTCTTTTGCAATAAAAAGGAAATTTTTTTGGTTGTGATAATAAAATGATACAAAATGCCAGACACCATTTTATTTTTCCATGAAAACACTGCTTATTGTTAGAAATTTTCTATAATGATATGGACTGTGTTTCCTTAAAGCCTTGGCCTTATTGATCATCATCCCTGTTTAAGCACTTAGCTGTGCTTAATTAATTTTTTTCTTAGCTATTAATGCATTTATATATTTTTTTTTTGTTTTGCTGATTTTCATATGCTTTTTGTTCCTCTGTTATTTGTTTATTTTGTATTTTTGTGGCACTTGAAAAAGGTCAAATGGCTACAGTGTCTTTTGAGATTAAAGATTAATAAAAAATTGGTAGCAAATTTTTTTCACAGGTTTTTCCTATGGTTTACATCTTTTTTATTTTTTGTCCAAGTATGTTTGATGTGCATTACATTGTGTTTTTTGTGGGAGTGGTAAATTTGAGAATTGCCCTGGGCATAACAAATCCTAGCTATGCCACTGTCTACAGGATGAAACCTCATGTCCAAGGATCTTCCAACTATACCTGTCTACCATCACCCTCATCCATGTTAGCTTGGCAAATTTTCTGATTTCATCTTCCCATCTTTTATGGGTCCTAGTTTGTTTTTATTTCTTGATATTCAATCAAGTATCACTACAATCCACCAATCACCACTTCTTCTAACAGTGTAACTTGTCCATTGTCATTTTAGCTGTTTTCTGTCTTTGATAACATTAGATATTCTTGTTTTCACTAATTATATTTGAATTCATTGTTATGATTATCATTTAATAAATAAATATTCAATACTTATTGGAGACGAAAGAACAATTTAAATTATCATCAATCCAGTATTACTATATCTAAACATAGAAAAGGTACAAGCAGCTACAAAGTTTTCAGTTCATTATAATCTTATGTGATCTCTGCCATACATGTCAAATGTCATTAAGAAGTATGCACCTGTATTTGCTTCTATGTGCTTTTAATTAAATAGAAATGTTTGTATAATGTATATCATGCATTCAGAGAACAGTTTTGTACTTCGTATCAACAAAGACAAAAGGTTTTCAATGAATATTTTTTCTAATTTTATCAAAAACACCGACAATAAAACATAATCTCATTTTATTTTTGGGGTAATAAAACTTGTGTTAGCCATGTTACTTTTTGATTTGAACTTACAAATTACAATAAATGTAAAAATATTTGAAATCCGATTACAGCTAAATATTTATAAACCTCATTTGAATAATAGGAACGAACAGTATTCGAAGAAAATCTTATCTATAACTAAATCTAATATACATTACATTTGTGGTATACATCAACGTAATCTAATGTAAATGTCTAAAAAGAAAAGAGCAAGCTGTCATGAAAGTGAGGTGATTTTTCATTCAAATATATTTTTCAAATGAAAAATATTACAATTCTGAATGCAATAATATAATATAATGACATAAATTAAACAATAGAATCCTACAAGAAATAAATGAAAAAATTAGCATATAATTAACATTTATGGTAAAAAAAAATCACTTATATAACCCAAATTTTTCTTATATTATTTTTATCTTTATAATTGTTATTTGTTTCAAATGGCATGCATTCAATATAATTTATAATTTTTCTATATAATCATTAATTTTCATATTATATATGCACACATATATGTCTGTATAATAAATAATGCTCATTTCTATTTTTTTGTTATTAATTATATTTTTTTATATGATTACTTAGTCCTATTTCATTTTTTAATGTATTTTGTTATAAATTGCATTTTATGGCGTATATTTCTTACTGCGTCGTTTTGTTCTAAATTTCGAAGGTACGGATTTTAGTTTCTGTATTCCCGAAGAAGGCCGAAGGAATTGGCCGAAAATTTTGAGAGTGTTCTTTGTGTAAAACGAATGTTGTGTTTCGGCAATTGTGTGTGTCTGTTCGCTAAATGACTGGTGAGTGTTTAAAGATTCAATATTTTTATTTTTTAATGGAATCCTTCTGGAAAGTTTTTGAACATTAAGAATTGGTCTTTTTTTGAACTATCTTCAAAAATAAATTTCTCTGTAGTAATGTTGTTTTTTTCTAGTAATTTAAACAAATTCTTATCCACTAGAGGAGACAATAAATAAATCGTTTGTACATCTGAAAGGAAACACATAAGAAGCATAATAAATCTAGAGCAACTACCAGAAATTTATTCAGGAAAATAACTGTGTGTTATTGTCTAAAATCAACAATTGTATTTAATATTAAACATTCATTCTAAATCTTGTAAATCTAATTGGATAGAAGCGATATATAATGTCATGTGACAAGAATACTAAATAGAACAAAAAGGAAAATACTTGAATATCCAATATTAAATTCCAACCCTTCATAAACTATAACTACACCAATTTCTACTTTTTTTTATTTTTTGGAGTGCAAAATCACTTGTCCCGACACTTTTTAGCTTTGTTAACTCATCTTTGGGAATCCATATACCTCAAAGGGAAGATGACAGAACTCAAAAGTACTTGCTAATCATTATATTTTTGTGTATATTACCTATATATTATCTGTATTTTAAATTTTGATTTTAAATTAATTATGAACTCATGCCTGTTTGGCAATGGCTGTACTCCATAGGTGTAGGGTGTACAGTGGGGTGGGTTATGTAAGCGTTTTGTTTTTGTTCTGAAAATTTTCTATGGGATATATGCCATTACAGGTTATACATACAAAAATGGTATAATTACAGTTTACAGAATATAAATTAAATAAACAAGTTAATTATTATTTCATTTGAAAATTTTAAATTTATCACAGGTTATTGTAACATATTTTTTTTTTTTTTAATTTTAAGTATTCTTAAATGTAACATTGTTTATGAAAGAGCAGATTTATGACAGTAACTCCAGTGAAAACAAAAAAACAAAAATGCTTTGCGAAAAGAAATTACAGACTATTGAATTATCTTTAGAAGAATAGATGAATTTTATATTAAGTTAATTGAGAATTAAAATACAGAACTCTTAATTTTGTGATAACAGTTGATATTCTCCTATTTAAAAAAGTTAATTTAATCTTGTTAAATGAAAATAAAATATTTTAATGGTATTTTTATTCTTTATTGATGTTTTGATGTAACAGAATACACTTAATTGCAGCCACCTATTTCAATATTACAGTATTTTTTCATACTATAATTATTGTTAAATATAATTTGAGGTTTTTTAGTATTCATAATGGAAATGATTAATTAAAATATTCTATTATGATGTAACAGTAAAAAACATAATATAAAATATTAATATAGTTTTAATATACATCATATGCATAATAATTTATTAATATCATAGCATAAGCATAAATTCTTGTCAACAGACATTATTTTTCAACACAATCTACTCAAACTCAAGGCTACCAAGCTAATCTGTTTTCCATACATTTCCATTAAATAATATAATAAAATGATACAAACAAATGTTATGTATTTTTTAGTTTTGTTACTGACTATATAGTGATGTCATCATGCAATATCTGATTTATATATATTATGATAAACTTAGCACATTCAGCAGAATTTAATGTGTGAATATCAAATATTGTTCTTTGTTTCTTTCTAATTTAATATTTGGGTACATGCTACAGAACGATGAGGTTACGTTCCAAGAAATACATTGTTAAACAAACATCACAGAATATACTTAGACAAATTTATATGGTATAGTCTCCTACTCATATAGGCTATATGTAACACAGTGATAAGTATTTACATATCTAAACATAGAAAAGGTACTAGTGGCTAAGAATTTTTTGGCTTCATTATAATCTTATGGGACCTCTACCATACATGTGGTTAGTCATTAAATGGCACAAACCTGTAATTAAAATCACGTAACATAGATTTTTATAGGCCTTATATTTCTTATTTTGATGTTTATAAATAATAGTATAATTGTACTTCTCTGCATGCCTATGTACAAGATTTTTAAAAGTGTATTGTTTTCAAAAATATTATTTTTTCATAACATAGTTTATTAGTTTTTACAAAATAGGTATATAGTGTAATACAGTGCATAGATTTTATTTAATTTTAAAATTCTTTCCAAATGGTGAGGGTTTAGCCCCGAAACTTTTCTTGTGTGCACTGTCTTGCATCTGCATTATCAATACTATAAATTTTGCAAAATAATGCAAATCAAAGTATTTTCATGGATTTATATTAGGTGTGGAATTTTTAATTTTGATATTGAAATTTTGTCTTAGATTATAGAACAGAACGTGTTAAACATTAATTTCTGCCACTCATTTTATATGTTGTGAAAGTTGTTCTTATTGCTTCTTGATAACAAGCACTGAGTTCAGCATTAACACAATTTTCTTATATTGCAAGTACTTTCAACGAGTATTATATTGTTGTCCTCAGGCGAAAAAGAACAAATTTGAAAAAATAGAATGTGCAAAGTGTTCCAAGTAGAAAACAGAAAATTTTCTTGTCAATTTTTAAATTATAACGTTCGGTAATTCCGTTGGTAACATACAACAAGCTTTTGCGGGCATTTGATAGATCTTAAATCCACATGACTAGCAGCGCATGCGTTGAGGAGCGATCATACTAATTGTGCAACTCTTGGCACATTTTGTTGTTTAAATGCTGGTATAAAGTAACCCATATTTCAGGCAAGCCGAGGGTAGGGATGTTGCATGCGCCTGTGGTCATTATGAGGAGTGTTTCCCAAATAAATGTAATCCTTCTGTTATTACAGCACTTGAGCAATGCTGTCTTTGACCATAACGGGTTATAGCCCTGCTGTAGAACTTTTCTGGCGAGCTTTGTGATCTGTCTTCCTTTGTTTATATCCTCCTGATGTTCTGCGATATGGCTAGCGAGCATTCTTGTCGTTGCCCCTATATACTTCTCAATTATCTCCGTTACTGGATTTTCTAGTTGCACTGCATATACTCCCGATTTTTCTAAAACGTCAACTTTATCCCAATCATTGCATATGCTCCTGCGTAGGCTGGGTAGGGGAGTTAAAGGAAGGGTAAAGCTGTATCACCGGAAAACACTGCTAATAAGTCTGGACGGTGCTCCTAGGTATGGCAATGCTGATTGTACTTTAGGCATTTCTTTTTTGCTGTATAGTGTGGTAAATGGGAAAAGGGAATCTTTTACCCTACGTAGTACATGCGTAAATTTGGCATCTGTGAATCCAGTGTGATGTACTGCTGTTCTTACGATTTCCAATTTCATTTATGTCATTGTTGTTCTTATTAAATTCCTTATAATTCTCTATATTTTTAAATTCAGGAGATTGAAAACTAAATTTTGTAAATGCAATAAAGTTAGATGGCTATTAATGCTCCTACAATTTATTTACTTTTTTGGTAAAGATTTAGTTTTTTCTGACTTTTTAAAGTTTTACTTAAAACTTTAGGACTGTCCTTGAATTACATAATGCAAATGTAGGTGGGTATGCAAGAAATCATTATGACAAGTTACGAGGGGTGAGGCATTTGCAAAAACATTATGTAATGCTAGGGTTTTTAAACTGACTAGTGTCATTTGTTAAATATCTAGGGATTAAGCCTAAAGAGTCTTTTCATTGAACGGTGATGGCTTCTCAGATTTGACTATAACTTTTGTCATCTAATTTGCAAAAACAAACATGTTGCAACAACTCTACTGTTTATGTCATTGCTTTGTATGTTATACATATAATTAATAAAATAATGTGACATTTGGTACACTTGCCATGTATCTTGGTATCATTCCTTGATACAATTAAGGGGGTTGATCAAAGATTACATAATTTTAGATAGGAATGAGTGATGGTTTTGCAGGGCATTTCAGGGGTGGAAAGCAGAATGATAGTTGAAAAGTATAAAAATAATGTTATGTAATTTACAGACAATCACTTAACATACATTTTATGATTAATTGTATTAACATCTGTCTGCTTACTGATGAAACTACAGAGACATTTTATTTAGTTAATAATTTAAATAGAAATCTATAAAAAAAAATTGAAGCATATCTAAAGCATTATACTGTATTATGAATTATATCATATAAATCAATGAATTAAAATCTGAACTAAAAATATATTTTGTTTCAAAGAGAAGAAATGTAATTCAATAAATATTATTCATAAGTACTTCGGATAACATTAAAATTACTGTCTTTTGGTATTTATGGTAGAAAAATGGAGTGAGAACTTTTAACATTTAAATTTGAAACATTACTTGATTTTTTTTTATTATGGAAGTACTTGCAAAGAAATTTTCATGGCAAGTCAGCCTGAATATATTGATCCCCATCTCTTGCCACTTGGCCATCTCCGTTGTGCTTGGACAAATCCACGAATATGGGAAAAAAGACTTTTTTAGCAACTGCAAAATGGAAAAATAAGCAAACTAAAAAACATTTGTAAAGACTGCATTTGTTACAAATGATTAGCAGTTGCTAACCACTATTAAGTTATATCATTCGTTATGGTATGGTATGGTATGGTATGGTAATTGGCATCTATTCAGCGGTGTAGCATAGTGGGGGTGGCACTTTTTAGGGGGTGGCAAAATTTCACAATAAATAATAATATCTTGTAAAAATTTGAACCATTTCATTTCATAATTTCGTCACATCTATGATTCAGACCGATTGAAATGAGCACAGAATGGCGTCCGGGTGAACTATTAATTTTACCTGGGGATATTGTGCGCAACCTGTCGACCCCCCCTTTTTTTTTTTTTTCTTTTGCTTGTACGATTTATTTGTGTTCATATACATCTCCAATATCCAATAGAGCTACGTCGTCTAGGTTACTTATGTTACTCCTACGCAAGTCTCCCTAGTCGCTAACTGTAACTGATTTAGAACCGTCATGCACTGCACATTATTCTTCGCATTGCAAAATGACATGCACAAGTGTCAGGAACTTCTGTTCGAACAAACCTCACCTGTTGTCTGGGTCAGCGATTTTAAAAAGGTGGCAACACTAGCACGGAATTTTTCATTACTTATTCTGTGACGAAACTGAATTTTAGTCTTCTAAATTCAGATACCTAAATAAGGGGACAGCAAAATTTTCCTTTGCCCCGGGTGGCTGACACCCATGCTACGCCACTGCGTATCTATTAACAATGTGTGTTATCAAAAATAATACTTTTAGTTATTTTGTATGTGAGTATAGTTTGGGAATTAGAGTACTAATTAAGCATTTAGATACTAAGCCTGTTTTTATAACAAAAGAAGTTATTCAGCAAAATTAATCAATGCATCTTTAACAGTGGACAAAGTTTAAAGAATGCTAACATTTTGATCTAGTTAACAAGCCATCTTCAATCATAGACAGTCAAAAGTGAAAAATTCCACTTTCAACTGTCTATGACCAGAGAGGGTTTATCTTATAATATTAGAAAAATTAAGGAATGAAAGGTATAAATATTCTAAAGAGAAAAATGTATTTTTTACTTTTTTACATTTTTTAAAAAAAATACGTTTTTTTAAAAAATGTATTTTTTTTATTTAAAAATTTTGGTTTTCATTCTTGGTTTGTAATTATTGTACTGTACCTTGATATTTTATAATTAAATTATGCCATTACCATTTATAGAATGCAAGATATTGGATCATTTTCATCAAAAACATTTTGTACTTTTTCCTTTTTTATATTTGAAAAAGGAAAGTCTTCTTAAATATCAATTAAAAGGTGAAAACATACTTAAAATATTTATCCTTATTTTTTAAATTTTAAAAATGTATTACCAAAAAGAATCACTTCATAATGAAAGATTGATATTTTTACTAGGAAATGACCAATTTAAAAGAACTTTTAATAAAACATTTGAATATTTTTAATAATCAATGAATCTGATTTAATTAAATGCAGTTAACTTGAGTGTTAAAAAATTTTATTTCAGGTTGTTCTCCTCCTTACTCATCTTCGGCCGCAGTATTCGTTTTCTCACAATAGAAAAAATCCACCGGTGATAATAGGAATGGTGGCTTTGGCGATCGCTCTTCCGCCACCTTCCATGAATGAAGTTCGCCTAGAAAGCGACATGTTTGTCACGAGATTAACTTTCGACTTCAGGATAGTGCACTGCGAACCCAGGTATGTTTCTATTTGTTTATTTTGGACATATAATATGGCATGCCTCCAAACTCTTAAAGTATGTTTATGAATATGATTTATAAAAATTAATATATTTAACTTAATTAATTACAAAAAACATAAGTAATCAGATATTTTTAATGTTGAAAATGCTGAAGGAAAACATGAAAAAATTAATATATAATTTTATTTAAAAGAAAAGTATATATCAATATTTATATGAAGAAAAGAATATTTGCATTTTTTTTTTAAAACTTATCTTCAAAATTTATGATGCTGATTTTATTTGTAATTTAAAAATATTCACTTATCAGTACCAAAAGCATTTATTAATTAATTATTAAAAAATAAATTTATTTGCTTTTTGATTAATTAATTAATTTATTTATTTATTTTATTTACTGTATAAAAATCAGTTATCAGTTTTTTATTAAATTTAAGTGTTTTACCAAAATGAAAAATAATACCAAAAAACATTTCTCAAAGATTTTTTTGCCATTGTTTTCCTTAAGTAGCTCTTTCTTCTTCTTATTATTATTATTATTTGTCTTTGTTTAATAATAATTTTTGATACCAATATAAATGGAATTTCTGAATGTCTTCAATAAATTTTGATTTCTAAAGTAAAGGTGTATTTGATGTTATAGTCTAACATTGCTCAGCATTGAGAAAAACTCAAAAGAATTACACAATACTCTTCATATTCATCTGGATATTCATTCAAATGAACATTTTTGGCCACATTCAGGGTCTTCCTCAGGCTTCAACTGTTAAAAGTTGAACATTTACTGAAATTTTAAATTGAAACTTTATACAATTTTCTTCTTTTGATGTTACAACATTTGAATAACTACAAATTTTATCAGAAAATGTACTTATTTAAATATACAATAAACACGTGTATAATATCTATATCTTTTATTATATACAATAATATTTATACTTAAATAAATGCATTTTCTGATAAACCTTATAATTATTCAAATGATTTGATGTCAAAAGAAAGAATTTGGACAAAGTTCCAATTTAGAATCTTGGCAAATATTTAATTTGTAATGTGAAACCCAAATTGGGCCCCCAAATCAGGCCTAAAATGCTTACTTGAATAAAAATATTTTCTTGCTGGAAAGAGTGCAAAGGGTGTTGTGTAATTCAGTTCCAGCTTCAAAGGAGTTGTGACAAAAAATTAAAATACATTTTTACAATTTTTAATATATTTTTTTCTTTCACTTTCTAAGAAAAAATATAAAAACAACATTTTTCATTAATAGTTTATGATATAAGTCAAAATTTTAAATAATTATAAAATAAACAAAATTTAAAACCTGAGGTAAAGATAGCTGGATGGCCAAATCGTTAAGGTAACAGTTCATAGCTGCTCTTGCAGAATGAATCTAGATGGGTTAAAAAAATCCCAGAAATGATTCTGGGTGTGGTTTGTCCAGATATATCAGACTCCATTCCTTGCCACCCCACCCATAGGGCAAAAAGAGTTAAGACAATCTATGATAAAATTGCTTTTAAAGAAAAAAGCTTATAATTTTAAATTCTATTTATTATAATAGAGTGTCAGAATTATTAGACTATACGGCCGAAGAAATGACTGGGAAAAATATGTATTTACTCTGTCATGGCCAAGATGTCCAGAAATTAAGGCAGTGCCATATTGACTGTAAGTATTCAAATGATGAATATCTAATACAAATACAATTAATATTTATTTACATTGCTATTATAAGATACAAATAATGAGATGTAATAGACAATTATTATGCAAAAAGAAAGAAAAAAAATTAGAAAATGTTATCATTTTTTTCTCATTTTATTTAAATTATCAAATTTATCTTTATATTTTGCTATTTATGTAAAATATTACATTAAATATTTTATGTATAGCTCAATTCTGTCTTAAATTAAAATCAGTAACAATAAATTTTAATATATTCATAATAAAACTTATATATATTCATAGGAAAAGTATATTTAACTAATTATATTTTAAAATTTTAGTAATACATAAAGGTCAAGTGATGAGTGAATATTATCGTGTGATGAATAAAACTGGAGGTTATACGTGGATACAGACTTGTGCTACGATTATATGTAACAACAAAAGTTCTGAAGAACAGAGTATCATATGTGTAAATTATGTTTTAAGGTAAGTATTTAAATGTTAAAAATATAATTTAATATGGTCATTGTTGAAATTGTATACTTGTGAAATAGTATAACGAGTGATGTATAAATGGAACTCTTTCCCAAATGTAATGACATTAAACAAATAAAATAGAAAATTTTTCAAAGACAAAAATTTTAATGATATTGTTGGTTTTAAGTTGTGCAAGACAAGCATTAATGAATTTGATTAAGAAAAATAAATAATCATTAAAGTTTCATTTCACAATATAAAAAAGGAAACAAAGGTTTGGATGTCAAAATGCAGTCATTTATAATAATAATACAGCTTTGTTGTCCCTGCAAATATATAAAAGATATACTTTCTACCTTAATACTTAACTGCACAACACACCGGGATAAATATAAACAGTGCGACTCACATTAACTAGTTGACTGGTGTGTCTATGATTAAAACTTGTGAACATTTTCATAGTCTCTTCTGGACTCTTCCTCAGGCTTCTTTTTTATTCAAAACAAGCTGGCAGTTAACATTCAAATATAAATCTAATGGTAATAGCTTTTGGATACCATACGCACATGCATTCCCCTTAAGATGTTTAAACATCTTAAGGGGAACACATTGATAAACACTTGACAAACACAAGAAAAATAACTTTCCATTTCTCGTTCTTTTTCCTTTTTAAATCTTCCCTCCCCTTTATATATTCTATTGACTAATAATGACCATTCATGTTAGGGGTGGCACTAAATCCCAGAATGGATTAAAAAGGAAAAGAAGTGAATTTTAAGGAAAAAAAGAAATAAAGAAAAGAAATTAGATTAGCCTAAATGTAAAATGAATGATTTAATATATATATATAATAAACTGTGATTTTCTTTTCCTTTTAAAGAAACCACAGTATTATTGACAATTTTGCAGACATAAAAAGATAGAAAATAATATATTAACAAAAGTAAATAAAATTTGTTTACTGTTACTTTATGAGATATGTACTTTACATGGTAGACTTGCTGCAGGTATATTAACAATCTAGTTATAGTATTGCATAAACTTTCAGAGTTTTTTGCAGCTATGTTGATAGGAAATAGCCTTAAATTATTTTTATATTTATAATTTGCAGGCTACTTATTGCAACAAAATACACTATTCATAATAGAAATCAGGGGTGTAGTGAAATTAAAAATCTGTAGTCATATCAGGGATTTAAATTACAAAGATTAATTACACTTTAGTTTAGTTGCATACAGTTCATTCAAACAAGCACACAAAATGTAGTCTCCCAGATAATTCAAGCACTTGCCAGTACATGAAAGCAATTTTTGTATGCCATAAGCAAATAATGCAGGCTTTGCACCATTTTCTTGTAGCTTCCTGCACTTCCATAACACCTAAATTGGCTGCTACATCAATGCCTTTTTTTTTCAAAGTCCAAATATGTGAAAATATCTTGGAGCCAAATCTGGACAGTATGGTGGATGATCCTCATACTGTTGTCAAAATTTCAGTAGCAAGTTCTTTGTCTGTGTGACTGCACCAGACCATGCATTGTCATGTAAAACCGCTATACCTTTAGAAAGATATATGGGTCTCTTTCTTACATTGTTGATGAATTTTTGTCACAGATGGGAATTTGGTGAAAAAAGTATAACAATACCACAAACTTTCAAGATCATGTTACCGTTTTCAGCAGCTGTTACTACACATCTGTGAGATGCAGACCCAGGACAGAAGCCTGTCCACTAGCTGTAAGTACAATATTGAGCATACAGACATAATTTCAACATAATAAATATTCATCTTTTCAATGTTTAGTACTGGTCTTTGCTTTTCCAATGAACCCTCATATATTCACAAATTAAATTATGAATATAGGCAATGAGTTCTGGTGAATCACTGGATAGGTTACAATTCTTATCATTTATATTATTATTTTTCTAAATATTGATATAACTAGAAACAGATTATAAACATTCCAAACACCTCATGTGCCCAGCATTGATAAGATTCCTATTGATATAAAAATTCAAAGATACACTTGTTAATGCCAAATGATACCATAATGTATCAGGCTATTTATCAGCTACATCCTTAATTAAATTTTAAGTGCCACAATTTGTTACTAGACATTAGACATGTAGCCAATAAATAGTCTGATGCATTACAGTATCGTTTGGCATTAACTGATAATGTCAGGTATTGAGATGTTTATATATATATATATACATATATACATGTATTCTATGGAGTTTCAAAATATTGTTATTGGATTAAAAAAATCCTTTTATTGAAAATTTGTTGTATTTTATTTAAGATGAGGAGCTCACTTCACATAATCTAATATGTTAATAATTTTTATTTCAGTGGCACCGAATATCAGAATTACGTAATGGATTGCAGTCAGATGAGGCATACGAACAACTTGAAATCAGACGAAACAAGCAATTCAGAAAAAGACAATTCTTTGGACAAGGAGGGCAGAGGTAGTGAGTGTCCCCAGTACGTGGGTAGACATTAGGATGTACATTAAACTCAGTAATTACTTCTAAAACATTTTTAAATAGTTTGTAGAAAATTTCCTTAACGCTAAAACTTTTTATTTTCTGAAAGATTTTATTTACTCCATCATTAAATAGACAATGCTACACTTTATTAACTTAAAATATAATGTGCATTATATCCAGTGATCAAATGAAAGCAGAACTTGCAAGAAGTAGCACAAATTCTATTTTCATTTGCTCACTCAATATTTATTACAAATATTTATTAAAAAAGCATTAATTCTGAATTAAAATACAGTCGACCCCTCTATAACACTGTTGATAATTCCGTTTTATATGAATTCCATGTTGTACAAGTTGCTTAGATTTTACAAATACGTGTGCCGGGCTGTGATCGGCTCATGTATTTGTAAAATCTAAGTGACTCGTACAACATGGAATTCATATAAAACGGAATTATGTGTGTATGTCTCTTTAATCCGACATTAAGTCTTTGTGTGATCAAGCAACTTTATGTGATCTAAAGTCACCAGATTGTCATGAACAACTTCTAAGAAATTTCTGATTTTAGATTTTGTTTGATAGAGGTGACTATCAATTAAGTTGTTTTTGATGCAAAAGAACATTAGAATTACAAAAGTCTAAGAATTAAAAAGTCTAAGAGTAAAAAAATTTCAGTAATATTTTCAGCAATTCTGGAATGAAAGCAGCTGGAACAAATGACAGAAATACGAGGTGATTTGTTTTGGATGAGATAATTTGAAAACTGTGTCATAATAAACATATTAGTCATATGAATTTCAAATTCTGTCACAACAGCAAGGTAAGGTAGGAGTTTCATTGGATAGTTTTGTCTCATGAAAAAAGTGGAAATGGCACCAACCATGGAACAATGTATCCTTTGGTTTGCACAGAGAGTGTGATGGCTGTTAAACATAAATTTTGTCATGTTTATGGTTTTGGGAAGGCATTTAAGTATAATTGAATAATGTGCTTGTATCACTAATATGAAAAAATAGGGTCAGTTGCATAGCTATTCTAGTTGTCATAAGTGTGATTCTGAGAAAGAAGCCTGTGTTTCTGCTGCATAGTTCAAGGAAAAATCTATGATGATTATGTTGTAATCAACGATTGAAGTCATTGTTAAATATTATATGACATTAATAGTACAACACATTGTGTATTGGTGATGTTTTTGTAAATATTTTTCCTGTTACATAATAAAAGGCTTGTGGCACTGTTGACCCCTTGGGAAATCATTGGTGATGGTGACCTGGTTTTACTTTCCCCTTCCACGAGTCAAGGCAGTGTTATCTTTTGTGTGATCTTTGTTCCTTTGATCCTTTGATCTTTGTTCCTTATATAACCAGTTATGTGAGTCTAACCAGTTTTTACTAATCTCTGAAAAGCAACATCCAGTCTAACAGATTATACTGTGTATGATAGAATCCTTGGAGTTAGATTCACTCTGTCACACACAGCATGTTAATGCATTGTTTGAAATTATCAGAAAATGTACCTGTATTGCTTATAGCATGTACTGTACAGTACAAGCATTATACTTGTACAGTACTGTACTGTACATGCTGTAAGCAATACAGGTACATTTTCAGGTAATGTGAAACAATGTGTTGACACATTACATGTAGCAGAGTTAACTCCAAGGAAAGTGCCTTTTTTACTTTTGTCATATGAAAAAACTACCCAATGAAACTGCTTCCTTACCTTGCTGTTGCGGCAGAATTTGAAATTACACAACTGTGACCAGCGGGTCGGCACCTCTTTGATGCCCTATCAGGACTGACACCACCATGTTCCTATTGACATGGAAGTCAAGATGGCATGTTGATTCAGTCACACGAGTGGCCATGTGTGCGAGCGATTGGTCGGAATGGAGTAAGAGACAGCGCGCTGAAAGTGATTCACGCAGAGACTAGAATAACGAAACAACCTTGTTTATTTAGGGAAACATTTATAGAAAAATACATGGACTCCAGGGGTCTAACTGACAAGGGTGATAAATAATTATATTCATGCCTTAGCGAGTTCTGAGAGAGAGAGTTTGCAAAAAAAATGCGCAAGGTGATAGATACATGACGTAATGGTGGGTTTTCCATAGGCTGGAGCAACCTCGTTGACCGGAGTCAGAAAGTTTGGTGGGAAGGAGACAAGATAGTCCTATTAGGTATTCGGCAGCAATGTTAATCCAAGGATGGCACTCACTAATTCTGTAGGTGATCAGGAAAGTTCAATAAGGTAAACAAGAAGGTGAAAGAGCCAGAGGCAATGTGTATAGTAAAACTGGATGACAACTGTACTTTCAGAAGAACGGCAGATGACTGCCTAACTTTTTTGGTTTCTTGTTATATTCAACTGATGAACCTGAGACAATAGGTTGGGAGGTTATGAGAAAGCATCACTTAGCTGCTGAGAACTTAACAAACAATTAACTCCCAGGTGCAAAAGTTGACAGTTATCCGACAAGATTGTATAGTTAGAAAGTTATGTTATGATTTAATTATGTAAATAAATTATGTAGTGCTGAGTCTCACACAACTAATGTGTTTATTATGACAGTTTTCAAATTATCCCCACCCAAATGGATTACCCTGTATTATTCCATTATTTCAAATATAGAACTAACAGTTAAATATGTTTGACAGTTTAAAGAAGTTAATAAGAAACAGTACTACTACCAATCCTAGTTTCATATCCGTTACAAAAATTATTTCAATGAAATAGAGACTTTTAACAGAATAGACACAAACAGTAAGAAAGAAAAAACTATACAGTGGGTGATCAGTTAATGAACATAATTCAAGACTTTGTTTGCTATCCGAATTGTTTGTTAACCAATTATCGATTTACCATAGGTTTTTATGGGACATCAAAATTATCGGACAGCTTCACTGACCTTCTTCAGGTTTGAAAACAAAAAAACAAAAAACTTCTTGTTTTCGAACCTGAAGAATGTCAGTGAAGCTGTCCCCAAATGTTAGTTGGTAGCAAAATTAAGCTTCATGTTAAAGGTTTTCTTGGAGCATTTTGATGTATGATAGTAAGTGCAGTTTGAGTTATAGAAGTTATAGTTTTTATGGAAATTTGATTAATTCATTTTGGAGACCCCAAAAAATAAAAATTATACACTTTCTTCCTACGTTTATTTATATGTAATAATAAAAATACATATATACACAGTCTTGCATTTTTATTAGTCATTTTTTTCCGTTTGTGGGGGTTAAAGAATCTGTCTAATGTCAATTGCTTTTCTCTCTTCTTCAAGATTTTTCAGAAGTAATTAATAGCATTGACGTTGTAGAGATCCCCAAGCCTATTAACCTCAACCTGGTTTGGATGTCATTCTAAGACTGTTGTTTTGACATCATCCCACTTCCTCAAAAGATGTTTAATAGCAGATATTGGCATTAATCCTCTTTTTCAGAAGAAAACATCTTGCCGAGTTTCTTGGTGTTATTCATTCAAGAGTTCTTGGTGTTCTTCTGTCGTCAGATCCATTTCAGATGTCATCAGGTTTTTATTATGAGCTCTTGTTCTTTATTTCTCAGATGTGATTTTTGTTACTCCTTTAGCTTCTTGAGTCTTCTTGATTATACTCTATTTTTCTTAGATAAGATTGAACAGCACACTACTGTAGACCTATTCAAGCCATACTGCCCAGCAACATCAGACATCTGCCCACTCTCTACCCTTGCTATTATACTCTCACCTTTTGAAAATAAAAACCGACGCAAAACTTAACGCATGCCCACCCAACAGTCTTGCAAATACTATAAAAGAATTGTTTCTGTCAGAAAAATGAAGGCTGGAATTACAAGGGAGAGTTTCAAAGTTCAGAGGAATACTATTCGATCAGTGTATACCAGGTTGAGCATTGATGTCGACATATCCCGCACTCCAAAAAGTTCCGAATTGTTGCCCGAAGATATGGGAAGACCAATCGGTATTCGTTATTTTACGTTGCTTCTTGTGTTTGTTCTGTGAGGTGTTTGTTGTCCGAACATAAAAACCTTTTGCGACAGTGTTCGTTATCCAATTTGTTCGTTAACTGATTACCCACTGTATTTACTTCTCTATATAATCTGATGATACAAAAGCACATTTATCCCAGTGTTTGGCAATACTTGGATATCAGCAGCGTACAAGATTTTGTCAGCATGTCTGAAATAAGATTGGACAGCCTCTTGAACAGCATCATCACTGGAGAAATGTTCATACTAGAAAGACTTTTAGGGCTCCAAAAAGATGAAAGTTATTAAGAGAAGATCCAGACTGAAAAGGAGATATGGTAGTCACCCAGTTGAATTCCTGGAAGTGGAATATATGGGATTGGGCATTGTCCTGCAAATAACAGGATGCCTTTTGTGATGAAATCAGGCTGCTTCCTCCACAGTGCCTTCTTCACACCTTCAACAACCTGATAGTTTTAGGTACTAGTCACAGTGACACAGTTAAGTAAAAAAATCCAAATGAATGATGTCCTAAAAAATAGTGACTATAATCTTGCCTGTTTATGCCATCAGTTGGAATTTTTTTGGTGGAGAGAAACATATGTCAGTACTGTTAAGCTATGTTGTGTGCACTGTAGAGAAAATTCTGACTAGATTTCCTGTTCTCTAACAAGACTAGACTGTAACCACATGTACTGTACACTATATTGGAATTTTCTCTCACTAGAGTAGTGCTAGAGTAACTCTATTGAGTCTTATCTATTATTTATATATACTAGAGTATATTTTTGACTTAGAGAACTCTCAGTCTAGAGTAGGGCTTTATGGAGAGTCAGTATTGATTCCTTAGGGGTTGACAAAAGTTTGAGAGGAGGCCAATAAAACAATGTAAATATTAAAAAATTTTTACATATTTTTTCCTTTCAAATAAATTTAGGAAGATGCCTTTTAAAAATTATGTTTCATATATATTTATGTATAATATAATAATGTATAATACATTGAGGTGCCAATTTATTAGGTACACCTATTTAGTAGCATGTTGAGCCTCCTTTAGCATTTAAAATAGCCTGAATATGTCTAGGAATGGATTTAATAAGATGCTGGAAATATTTTACAGTCATGCAATCATGAGTGTGTCATTCCATTCATGGAGGTTGATGAAGATGTAGACGTGTAGTGAACAGTCCTTTCCAATTCATCCCAAAGATGTTCAATTGTGTTTGTATCTGGAGACTGTGAGGGGATAACTGCAGCAAAGTAAAATCATTGTCATGTTGTTGTTGTGATAGGACACTAGTGTACTGTAGAGTTGTCTAGCTCTACTTGTTTGGTCAAATAATTTTTACACTGTATGTAGATTTTTATTCAGCATGTGTACTAAAATGTCAAATGAATGTAAAGATCACAAATAGAACAGAGAGAATAATTTGCTATTAATTAATTTAATAACATGAAATATTTCTAGAATTGTAGATTTTGTTTTGTTAAAAGAGTATAGTGAGAGGAACAAAAAATGCTATAATTTTAATAAATAGAGAAATTTTTAAACATTTCTGAAGTGAAATTTACTCTCTAATTTCTCCAGATATTTCATTGTATGTAAATTTGTCATAGGTTTAGTTGTTTCTGCCCGATCCCAATGGTCTTGAATGTCGTGTTGTGTTGTGTAAGACGATAGCACAGTGTTGTTATCGTCTTATGCAACACAACATGACATTCAAGTCCATTGGGATCGGGCAGAAATAATTAAACCTACGACAAATTTACATACAAATTTGGACAAATTTGAAATTTATCCAAAAGTGACATAACTTAAGGTATCAGAGCTAGACAAGTCTACATTATGTGACAGGATAGTGGGTGCAAGATATGCTGGGCAAAGCATTTCTAAAATTTTAGCTTTCCTGAGCTTTTCAAGCATTGTAGTTTCAAGGGAGTATTGAGAATGGTACAATGGTACAACAAAGAGAAAACATCCAGTCTTCAGCACTCCTGTGGAAGAAAATCTTTTGTTGATGCAAGAGGTTGGAGGAGGATAGGTAGAGTTGTGCAAGCAAACAGAGATCACAATCTCACAAATTACTTAAGATTTCAACCTTGACGGCAAAGAATCACTAGTCACATCTTGTCACAAATGAGCTACAACTATCTGCCAGTGTCTACCATTGAAAAACAACACAGCATGCTCCCATGGGCACAAGAAAATTGGTTGCTGCAGCTACTATTATATTAATGAATCAAGAGAAAAATTTAAGAAAATGACCATAAATTGTTTTCATCACATTTTTCTTTAATTTCCTGAACTCAGTGTTCATTTCACAACTTAAGTCAGTGGTATTCAATCTATGGGTCGCGACCCCATTTGGGGTCATGGAAAATTGTGATCACACTGTTAAAATGTTTGAATACCATTGACTTAAGTTGTTCCATTTTTGGAAAAATTTCACTTCAGAAATGTTTAAAAATTCCTCTATTTTTTAAAGGCATAGCATTTTTTGTTCCTCTCACTTTACTCTTTTAACAAAACAAAATCTACAATTTTAGAAATATTTCATGTTATTAAATTAATTAATAGCAAATTATTCTCTCTGCTCTATTTGTGATCTTTACATTCATTTGACATTTTAGTACACATGCTGAATGAAACTATCTATAGTGTAAAAGTCTATTTGAATAAACAAATAGAGCTAGACAACTCTACACCAGTGCTCTACAGGTTTACACTGCCAATCTAGCTGCTGCATTATGATGATGATTGTAATGTCTGAAGACTTTCCCATGCATGGAAGCAGCTGCTAAGATGCTTACATTATAATATTTATTTTTTATTTATTCCAATATAAGATTCTTCATTCTCTAGTTGACTCCTGAAGATGCACACAAAAATGCTTCAATGATTTTTACATTTTTATTCTGGTAAAAGCATTTTGTGTTAGACTGTATTACAATAAATCAGATGACAGTGTGAGTGCTCAATTGAAAGAGCACATTTTCATAAATTTTCTTGCTATAGAAGGAGTCAATCAGCAGAAATTCATTGATGAATTTCTGCTCAATAGACATTCAGCTGCAGTAAGACATTTGAATGGTATGAGCATTGCATATACAAATATACACAACCGAAACCCAAATATTAAGCAAATATACACCCACAACTGCCATAAATGATGTTCGTACATGCAACTGCATTGCATATACGTAACCCAGTTTGTTTCATTTATAAATACAACTAGGACTTAGCTAATAGTGAAAAACTTTTTAGTGCTGTTCGAAGTAACTGACATCGGATCCTACAAAGAAAGGTCAGTGTTGAGTGTTTTACATGTACAGGTACTTATTTTTAACACTATCTTGTTGGTCATTTTAAAGAAGACTTATATTTTATCTTCATGTTGTATATTGTGGGTCTCTAGTGAAATGTATAAAAAGGATTGAATTGGCCCAAAAATTTTTTGTATGGTTATTACAATGTTAATTTTTCTTTTAAAAAACTGGCCAAGATGCATCTTGTTTATGATGAAGCAAATTGTAAAGGTCGAGAAGCTACATGCTTATATGACGAGAGGTATTACAAGAAGCCGTCAAGAAGATTTGGCATGAGTCATGGCCACTTGTGCACATGGGCAAGCTATTCCTGAAATATTCCATATCTCCATGAATCCATGAATTGATGATGCAATCTCTGTATTGGTGTACAGTACATAGTTGCCATTTTGAGCACCTGCTGTAAATTCAAATAATTTGCTCTATTGCCAAAATAGTTCATTTGTGGACATGAGTTTATTAACAAACAATGATTGTTTTGGTTTCCTCTAAAGCTCTCTGGAGTTTGTTGGTTTGTTTTTGAAACAATCTGTATATACAGGGTTGTTGTTACAGTACCTTACACTCTCCACAAGGTTAGAAGCGAGCTTGTTGATGCTGAACTGTAGTGTAGAAAGGCAATGTAGCTTTTAGTGTTCTACTCTTTATTGACACTATAGCAACAACAGAATCTGGGGATTATACAGGGTGTCCCAGAATCTCAAGTTATTCTAAGACACCCTATATATCTATATTAATGATTTAAAATAATATAGAAGTTACAATACCAGTACTAATAAAGCATAGAAGTTACAAGGATAGCATTTATACATCTTTCTCTGTTTTCTTGACAAGTGAGAAGTTGTTCATTTACTTAACCAGAATGTATACACAGAAGATCCCATAAAAGTAGTAAAAGTTTAATTCTAAGTTATAAAAGTTTCTTAAAAGTACTCTCCTTTCCTTGATCACAAAATGTGGAAGAATTCTCCCAAGGTTTAAGTGATAGACAAGTTAACTCCAAAACATATATCCCTAAACTTCCTAAAATATACATCAATGAGACACAAGACCAAACCAAGAAGGAAAATATATATATACCGGTACAGAAGATAAAGATGAAAGGAACTAAACAATTAACACAAACAGGACTAATGATTGAGCTTAATATGATCATTAATCCTGTGTAATACTTGTGTTACCCAGGATTACATAAATATTAACCTTGTTCTCTTTGTTTAATATCATATTCATTTTATCATGCCATATTTATCCTCTTCTTGGTAATAAATCTCCTTGGTATTTTAATATTCAAGAATTTTTAGTGTATTCTTGCTATAGACTGAGAGGTAGATCCCTCAAAAATACTGATCTAGATCATTTTCATTCCATAGACAGAGAGGTTCTTTCTTAAAAAAGACTTCTTTTCATCTCTCTACATAACTTTCTTGGGGAATTTCTAGATTCTTTTTACAGAAACTTCTGCTAAGGATAATTAATTAGAATTAGAAGTTATAAATAGAAAGAAAGTATTTTAAGATTAGAAGGAGGCCCATTGGATAATGTATGCAATAAATCAGACCTGAAATATAAGGCTTCTCTAAAGTTAAGAAATATTTCTAGAAGTTAAAGTTGAGTCTTAAGGAAAGCTGGCTCTGTCTGATATCATTCCTATCTTTCTTAGGATTCTGTTTTTGTCTTTTGGAGACACTCCACCTCCTAAAAAGTATTTTGTACCGGATTACACTTTACCAGATTAATTATTTGCATAACTGACTTTGTAAAATAGCAGAGATGACAACTGTATCAATGATTCAAATGCAAATGTTTCAAATTTTAAGTAAATATTTTGACAAAGAGGTACTTAATTTTCATGTGTATGACTTGCAACAGATAAAAATTGCTTGAACAAAACCAAATACAAAACTTTGCAATAATTTGCTTGCCGTATAACCACTCTCCTAGTGTCTACTCCTAGTGAGTAACAACACAAACATCATGGTACTAACTCATTCATTGAGACCATTCACTGAACAAGTTTGTGACATATGACACTCCCAACACAATGGTTTTGTTACTTACATAGCTAGAGACTAAGCACCTCTATGGGATCAGAGATTGTACCATAAACATGAGTTTGTATTTGTAAATTGGCATATAACCCACATTCTTTCAAATTGGTCCACCAGTGATCGAGTGGATAAAATCACCAAACACTGGTTGTCAGTTGGGGTTTGTCCGTCACCTAGGGATTGGCCTTGCAGAGTTTTCCATGTTTTTCATGTGTTTAACATCTAAATAAGGGCTATTTTCCCATAGGAATTCACCCCTTGACAGACCCTTGATAAGGAATGTAACTCCCACGAGTTACATTCCTTATCAAATCAAAATAAAAAGTCAATCCCTTTCAAATTACCTTTTAAACACAGATAGGGGCTAATAATGTGACAAAAACCCGGAAAACTCCACGTGGCCATAACCAACTACCAACATTCGGTGGTCTTATCCACTCGGTCACTAGTGGGCACCAAAAAGGTAATTTGCTCAGTAGTTTGCTCACACATTAATAAATTGCAAAATGCAGCCTTTAAAAAATTACCTATTGATTTTAATGGCAATAATTATGACCCAATAAGCTTTTCCAGTATGGTGTGACAAATAGAATAAAGAAAAGCTCTCTTATACATTTGATTTTCTCATTCGAGACTACAGAATTCGTTGATTAGAATATAGAAAGGATTTGGAATAGATTAGAGATGTAAATTTTCTCATTATATTTAAAGAAACTTTGCATTTAAGCTCAGTCTAACACAATCATTCTTCTGTTGTCTGCAGACAATCCTGCTGTGGAGAATATAAAACCCATTGCGTCATCTCCTAAGATTACTCGAGGGGATGGTTCTACCGAAAGTGAGAACTTAAATGGAGATGCCCTAATCCAGCTGAGATCGAGCAACGAATGTACGCAAATGGGATCCCTAAATGTAAGTAGTCTTTGCCCGACCAGTAACATTTTCTTTTATTTTGATTGATTGTTATGTTTTGTCTTTTGATTTGTATTATGAAAAGTTAAAACGGCGGACGTAGTCGGTAGGGTGCCACGTGCAAAGGGAAGAGTTCACCTTCCTTACAGTAAATCAAACGCCATCAGGGGTGGATCCATGTCAGGGTTGATACGAAAAAAGAATGTTTGCGTTAGTTCCCCTTTCGATTCTTCTGGATTTGCCACCAAACCAACAGGAAACAGACTTTTATTTTGTCGCTGGTTGCTGTTTTCCGAGTAATCTAGTGGCTAATGCAAACGAGTACAATCTTCAAAGATGATTGGTTGAGCATTCTGAAATAATTCTGATAAATAACTCTGAGTTTTCTTTTTGATCGGCGATTTTCGAATCGATCGAAGGTTCGCGCCTCGTCAGCTGATTGGTTTCGCGGAGTTTTCCGGGTCTTCTTCACGTATCTAACACTAAATAGGTACCAATTTCCCAAGGAAAGTCCTTCCGAGAGGCACTTTTCTCTGAAAGACTTTCCTTGGAAAATGGCCCTTATTTAGGTGCTACTAACGTGAAGAAAACACGGAAACTCCACGTGGAGTTTTCCGGCCAGGCACGAACCCACGACTAACTACTAGTGTTCGGTGGTATCCACTCAGCTACTAGTGGACCCGCACGTGTTGGGAAGTCTTATATCATCGAAACAATCCATTCTTTTCTAATTCGGATTCGGGTTGATCGTCGAAACCATTTGTTTGTCCTTTTTTCAATATAACTAGGGTGTAAGCCTGAAAATACGCTAAACTATTGAAGGTAATTCAGTTTCTTCCATTAAAGTTTCACCTATTTATAAAAATAAATTACCAGTGTCCACAGTATATATATATATTTTACTCTTTCTGCCCTGTGGATCTTTTTAGTCGTACTCCTTATGGGTTGACCTTGTCCGGAATGGTGCGGCCCGATTGTCCACCATTGTTAGTTTTTTTCTTCAATCGAATATAGACAATACAATCTCGTTATGACTTCAATCTCCATCATAATAAACTTTTATTATGATGGAGATTGAAGAAAAAACCTGGCTGTTATATATAACAGCCAGGTTTTTTCTGTACGTATGGGTGTGTGGGAGGCACGATTTTGTCTTTGAAGCTTTCTTTGAAGCCATCTTTGAAGCTTAATAACTTCTGTGCTTTATATGGAAAATTTCTGAAATTTTGCAGGGCGGTTTGTGTATTAGGGGGATCGATACTATTAAATTTTGGTGATTGAAGGTCGATAGAGGGGATTAATTTATCTCGAATGGGGTCGGACTTAATGAAGATTTTACTGGTCATTACCATTTACAGCTTATTTTATAAAGCTCGTCTTTACCCTCGAAATTAAGGTTTTTGCCATTTTATAGTAATTAATAATATAAAAAGATTTTAAAATAAAATATCGTAACAGATGATGCCATACGCATTTTAAATTATTTTGCTGGCAAAGTTACGCAACTCGTTGCTGGATTTTTTAGAATTCTTTTTTGAATTCATATTTCATACTTTTGAATCCTTTTAACGCCTTAAACGCGCTTCTAAGGTACCGTTCTGGATCCTTAGAATATAAATGGGCCTACACGTGACTTTTTTTTAATACACTTTAGTTAAGTATTGACTACACCCTTTAAGAATGTTCCATGTCTAAAACAGTGGCATCCCTTCCGCTTGAAGTCGTTAGCGACATTTCTGTACTTTTTGATGGAAAGAAGGAAAACGAACTCTTCCCTGCACAAGATTGGGAGGATTTCTCTTAAATTGTCTTAATTAATCGGGCGATTTTCTGTCCACAGAAGACGACGTCGTCAGAGAATTCGGCGCTGTCCTTCCTGGAGGAGGGACGATCGAAAGCCAACGAAGAGGACGAAGGAAACGGCAATGAAACCCGCTCCGAAGACGACTTCGTCGACGAACGGAGAAGGAAGAGGAGGCTCGAACCTCCCTCCGTTTCCGCCGAGGCTGAGGCCGACGGTCCCGAGGGCAAACACTCTAGTCTGGAAGGCACTTCGGGGCGGAACGGCGTTTTTCTAGTCGACGCCCCGTCCGACGACTCCGACGGAACCGCCAAAGAGGGGGGCAAACGGGTGGCCCGACCGTGGAGGAGGTCCCCGGACGGCGCCTACTCTCGGGCCGCCGACGATCCCGACGCCGCCTTCGCTCCGCCTCCGCCCGAGGCCCCGGGAGACTTCGGGCCCGAGACCGGATGCCGCGCGGCCCAGCGCTCCGCCATCCAGTGGATCGGCGCGCCCGGCGCCGCGCTGCCCGCCTCCGCCTTCCTCCGACAGTTGTACGCTAATCGCGAATCGGTCATCCGCTCGGGGGCCCGGCCCGGTCGCCCCTCCTACTACGGCCGGGCCCCACCCGCCGCCGATTGCTACGCGGCTCAGACTGCGGCCGAAGCCTATGGCCCGCCGGCGGGCTACGCGCCGGCCCCCGACTGCTTCGCCGAGGCCCGCGGCGCCGCTCCATCGCCCGGCGACGAGTTTCGGCCTTCGCCGGTCGACGTCTCGGCCTTCTCGGAGGCGGGCCTGTCGCATCCGCGGCACTACGCGGCAGCCGAAGCGCCGCCCTCCCACCTGCCACTCAAACCGCGGGTCTTCGTTCGTCCGGGCTCCGTCGACCCCTCGGTCTACGATCGGCAACAGTCCTACGCTCCCCATGGCTTCGGCCCCTACCACCCCCCGACCAAATCGTCGCACCCGGCCAACGGAGTGGCCTGGTATCCCCGGCCCCACTCCTAACGTCGCTGCGCGGCCCGACTGCCCACGACCGCGGACTTTCGCTTCCGTTTGGGCGGAGCTCTTCTTCTCCCACCCTCCCGGAAGCGATCGGTTTCGGGGCGCCACCCGGAGGCTGTGATAGAGCGCGAAGCCGAATTTAACTAACGTGTTTGCGCGCGGGGCGAACTTCCGGGCCCTTGAAGGGGCCGGAAGACGCCACCCCGCGGGTTTTTTTTTCGTTTTTCGTAGGCCCGCGGACAGAGTGGAAAAGAGAGGCGCCGGTGAGTAAATGGGAACCCGAGTGACCGCTGATCGTTGGCAGTCGCCATTTTTATTAGAAGCTTGTGAAAACATTCCTAACGAGAAAAAAAAAAAAACGGAACCCGACGACTCGGAATGGGGCGGGGTGGCTCTTTCCCATTTCCGAAGCGGAAGCGACGGATTCCTCCTCCCCCTCCGGTGCCGCATCCGCTCCGGAGGAAGGGGTCGGCTTGGGATTCTCCGGACGAACTATGCAACTTTCCTACGGTTTTAAGGCCGGGTTTTGGGGGGACCCGAAGAGGGGTTGCGGGTGACGCGGGAGTTTTTAGATGCGCGAGAATCGGCGGTGGCCCGCCGCGTTCCTAAGTGAAGTGGTGCTCCGTTTTTCGGTCGTTTGCTCAATCTGTGATGTCCTTCCCGTAGTACAACTACGTCCGTCGCGGCTGCGCGGAGTCGTGCTTTATCGTTCGTGTACATAAACAGATGGATTATAAAGAGAAAAAAAAAAGAATTGTAATCGCCGTCTCGTTCGTTTGTCCGTTTGTCTATTTATATTTTGGTTTCTCCTTTTGAATAAAAACCGTTTGTTTTCCTTGATAGAATCATGTGTTCTTTTTCCCTTTTGGATCTCCTCACGCGCGGGACTTTGCCGGTACGCGAATTAGTTCTTAGGCACAGCTAAGAACAAAGGCCCCGTCTTCGTCTGGGCCAATAGCGTGCGCATATTAAAAACGAAATTTGAAATCGTCCGGACAGTTCATTTTCTACGTAAAGCGATAAGGCGAACCAAGGGGCCTTCGGTGTAATTAGCAGGAATGGAGAGTCGAGGAGTCGATACGTTACGGTCGATGATATGAGTATATGAAATCACGTGAATTTAATTCCTGCGCTGAAGTCCATGTTTCTCATATATGGCCCAAATTTAAATTTCGGCATTCTTACTACAGAAATTTATAAAGGATTGGTGGGCCTCAGGCAACTGACTTTTATGACCACAGGAAAACTCGCCATTGCACGGACGTTTTCGGCAAAGACTAAAAACAATCGAAACTGTGCCGAATTATTCATTTCTTATACACTGCCGAGTAAAGAGAACTCAACACGCAGACTACTTACAATATTTTCATGTTCTTAATAAATAGTTAATTACGATTACTTTAAACGTCTTAAAAAACGTAACGTAAGTAATTGAAGATCGCTCTACTCTACGATTACCAATATGGCAGCCATCGGCTTCGCTGTTGAATTTACCATTAACGGAGTCACTTATATTGTATAATTCGATAAAATAAAGACTTATCAGAGATGGACAAATTAAGTTATTCAAATAGTGATTGGGCAGAATGCATTTCGGGTCCGGGTCCCTTCAACTAACGTAAGATGACATTGGTTCAAATGAAAAATCCGTTCATAAATAATGTAGAATTATTAAATTCTGGATTACCTGAGGAGTATTTTGAATTTTATATTATTAATGGGTTGTAAATAAATAAAAATTGAATAAAACATAAAATAAAATTGATGGCCCATAAAAGCGCTATATATTGCAGCCCATTATTGTGAAATGGTCACAATATTGGGCTGCAATTTTAATTTATTTAAAATATATACTCTCTATCTCAAATTAATAGTGTCTTGCCCCTGTACATCACGCTTTTCCTGCTAGCAATAAGTCGTGCCGGTCATCTAACTGCTTTCCGGGAGAAATTTTTGAATTGAAATAACATGACTTCCGGTTGGGATCGGTAGTTCGTATATAGTTAATCGGGGCCTCTTGTCCGTAAGATTATGTAGAATGTTGAAATGTATTTGTGTTATTAAATGAATGAACGTGTTTCTTATTAACTATATACTTCTGGCGAAATACAAATAAACACTAACATTTAATACTTTGAGGTGTAATGTAAATTTGTAATCCTCGATTATGTATATTGCATTCATCTATAATTGCATAGAATACTGCAACTCGACATTTTGAGAGACAGAAAAGACACTGTTGCATTACTCACACCTTTTCTCTTTATCGTTAACAAATTAAAAAATCCAGTAATGAGTTTCTTAATTAACTCCTTACCCCTAGACCTTTAATTACCAAAATTTAATAGCATCGATTTCCCTAATACACAAACCTTCCTGTAAAATTTCAAAAATTTTCGACATAAAGCACGAGAGTTATTAAGCTTCAAACAGGGTGAACAAAATCGTACCCCATACACACTAACTAACATCCATTTCAACAAGAAAAAAACTCGAATCATTTTGCAATTCTCTACGTTTTAAGTCCAAAAATGTAAATATCTTGGGGGTCATGTTTTGACCTCTCGCCATATTTTCCCTGTTATTGTGTATTTTAGATTCTTACTGCGATTTGTGGACATTTGGCATCGTATTACACCAGATGTTAATCGGAGAAACACCAATGGACATTTATTTGCAACAAGTTATGAACATTGATAATATCAACTTGAACTCCTTATCGAGATAATAAAAAGCAAGTCAGCATTTTTACTTTTCCGCTGTTATATATAATTACGAGAGTTAAACAAAATGATCATAGAGCGGCACAGAGCTCTATAGAAGAACTCAGCCATACGTGTAGTGTTAATTAAAGTGCCAAATTTGACCATTAAATTTATGAAATAATCCTTAATAAACTTTTTTTGCCATATAAAATATGTAAACAAATTTATTTCGTAAATTTGATTACATATTTTATATGGCAAAAAAGTTACTGAAGCTAAAAAAATCGCTTGCTGCACAACTTTTGTTCTTTGGTTGTAGCATGGTCTTTTTACCTATTGGTCTGTCAAATGATGACGATTTCTCTTGATACAGTCGACCCCCCCTATAACACTTGATAATTCCGTTTTATATGAATTCCATGTTGTACGAGTCGCTTACGTGTGCCGGGTTGTGAACGGCTTACGTATTTGTAAAATCTAAGTGACTCGTACAACATGGAATTCATATAAAACGGAATAATCAACAGTGTTATGGGGGGGGTCGGCTGTACATTCAAATGGTAATATTCTAATTGACAGAAGACGCAAAGACTAGCAGTTCAGTTAAGGTCTATAAACACAAGATCAGGACGCCATTGTTCCTTATGGAGTCGCCATTTTGGTTCCTTAGTTCCATTGTCATGGTATAGATTTCATGCTCTGTACAGGAGATATACAGGTACATGGTTACATTTTATTTATAAACTGTGAAGCCAATACATCATCTGTATTTTACAGTTTAGTTTATGATGAAAATGGGTGTTTATGGAAAAGTTAGTTTTACTCGGAAATTTAGAATTTACCAAATAGAATAACTAGAAATATAATTTAAAACAAAGGGATGGCATATTTACAATAATATGCAATTGTGAGAACTTAGGGGCTAATATTTTAAGTTGAATATAAAATTCTAAAATTTGTCAGACAGGAAACATTTGGGTTAGTCACAAACGAACCTTTTTTCGATTTTAAAGGAAGTTCCCGAGGAGAGATGCTGATTTTTATATCAACTCCACAATGAAGTTCATTGTTTCTTCTCTTCTCAGATGCCTCAAATAGCCCCAGATGATTAGTCGGACGAATATCCTATAAACAGGGTTTACATCAACGTCTAGAGAGCTGGAATTGGAAACATAACTCTCTAGAAAGTTGTCCGAATGAAAAGGAGTTTCCTTCTAAATGCAGGAAAACGCCTCAGACTCAGAAGAAAATAAAGGAAAGAAATAAGGTATTGCATTTGACTGTAACACTAAGCTCTCTCTCAAGATAGGTTTGGTTTTATTCAGTTATGGCAACGCAACACTTGGACTATCTGCCTAGGGCTCTGCCTTTCGGGAGATGTTTTTAAGGGTAACTGCCCCTATTCAGGCGTTACAGACGTGGAGGAAGGACTTTCTAAGGGCAATTGCCCCTATTCAGAGATTACAGACGTGGAGGGAGGACTTTTTAAGGGCAACTGCCCCTATTCAGAGATTACAGATGTGAAGAAAACCCAGAAAACTCCACATGGCCAGCCCGTTCAAGCGAGACGCGAACCCACGACTGAACTCCCAGTGTTCAGGGTACGAAGATCGCTTGGCTACTGGTGGGCCCCATTATGGATTCGACCAGGCCCACAATGGGGTAGTCGGTTAATGTGGGATAAGACCCAACATATCCCGCCAGACACGAAAAAATACCTAAAGTTTTTTGACCCGCCCGGAATCTCCATGTTAATTGCTCGGCCATCCGCCCGTCAGTAGAACGCCATTATTAATATCGATTAAATTTTATTTATCTTTATAAAATTATTGAAAACATTAAACAACATCAAATATTCTATTTACAATTATCAATATTTGATATGTATTTTAAATACCGAGATATTTTAATATTGCGAAAGGTGGCGTTCGAATCTCATAACTTCAGAAATGGCGACGTTAAGTGGTGAGTGGTTTGTTTACTGGAAACGTTTAACACGTTTCTAGTCGATACTATTTAATAATTATTGGAAAAATATGATCCAGGTAAAGATTTTCGCCAAATAACAAACGTGTGAAATGTTTTAATTTACTCGAGTTTTGAAAGTGGAAGATTCATTTATGTTTTGGTTTCGATTTCCATAACAAACACTGCGAGGCGCGATTCTCCTCCGTTATTCCCTCTTCCGATGCTCACAAAGGAATTCTAAACAAAGGATTTATTTAAAATGCCGTTGGTCATTTTAATGCGGATTATAATTATCTCGAGGTTACTAAGCAAAATTAGGAAATTCGATCGTTAAGCGTGCATTTGACGCGTACGCGAAGTAACGCTTACAAATACGAAACTACCACGTGGTTCCAACACGTGCGATTGCAGCCCGAGTCTCCCGGTTTGAGAGTATCTCGATGACGAATTTGAGAAGCATGTGGATCGGATGTCGATTCCGTACGACTTGGCCACTTTGTGGTTCGACTTGACAACATCCGACATTGCGAAATGGAAAATCGTTCTGGCCGAAAAATCCTTTCAAGTGGGTCTCTTTAATGACTTTCAATCGCCGGTGTGGGTCCATTGGTACCGGAATGAATAGAATCACCAAATGCCGGTGGTCGGTTTGTGGTTGATTTACTGCTCAGCTGCACAGAGTTTCCGTTTTCTTTCTGCTTTCCCGTACTGTCGTTCTTTGTCGACACCTGGACTTTTGGTAGGTACAGTACTCTGTTGGCAGATCGTGTTTATGTTGTCTTATCTTGTCAATTTGATCTAATTCGGAATGATGTGGAGAAAAAGTTAAAACTTTTGTGAAAAATGGACAATTTCTAAATAACCTATGAGGAGATTTTGTTCTGCTTTTCTGCTTTAAGCATTTCAATTTTGCTCAAAAGATTTGGTATCCCAGGTGTAAAATGATGGTGGCCAAAGTGCCTGTCCAACAACAGGCACTTCGGAGACTCGATTTGAATTCAGATTGGACTCGTGGAAGTTTTGTGGGTTCTGTACCGGTGCAGAGCAATGTCTGCCATTTGTCAACAGACCATGCAATAGCACAAAAAAGTTCTTGCTGCCTGCAGACAAGAAAGAATCGAGATAAAATTATCAAGTGAAAAGCAAATAAAAATATGGGGCAAAACTTGTAGGAAAAGAAGACTGTATTGTATAGAGTTTAGTTGGCATCCACATAGCAATTTGGTAAAGGAATTGATCAGTTTGCATCTCTAGGATCTAGATTCAAGTTTGGGTTAATCATGGGAATTTATCATTTACCAAAATAAACTCGTAAAGCATAACATATTTTTTATGAGTTTTGTTTCAGACAAGATGTTAGAAGGGAAACTCAAAGTTTAATGATACTATGATGCTACACATTAATGATATGTTAAATATCAGAATAGCATTAATTAAATCACACTATCATCCTTGTAATGGCATCTATTGAAAAACAAAAACATTCAACCCAATACATTATGAGATAAATGAGAATAATCTTTTTCGGAATAAAATAAAATAAATAATAATAATAAACAGAGTAATCGTTAAAGCAAATTTAGCAGCAGGCAGCTATTTAATAAGGAATAACCTAACTTTTAGCTATGAAGTTTATTGAATCTTAATATTAGAATATAGGAAATGATAAATCTAACTAGTTATGTAATGCTGTATAAGCATGTAGTCAGAGCGAGGCTGCTCGCACCTTCATTTTCTAGATTATGAGGAAAAAAAGAGAAAAAAAAAATCATTCGTTCTCAACAATATATTTGATTTCTATTGTATCATTTAAAGGTACAAATATAAGGTCAGAATAATCTATTAATTAATTGCTATGCCAACGTATCTTGAAATTTTGTCTATCACTATGGGCCTTGGACTTACAGATTGACTCGTAGCAATCTTTATTGTAACTGTTTAAAATATTATGTCAGTTATTTTTTTTAACTTGACTGAATGCAACATAGGTAAGACCGATAGCTGTCTCTTTTTTACCTATATCTATTTTGATTTTTGGAAGAGTTAATCCCTGTGATTTTGTGTATAGTCATAGAGTATGTCATAGGTATAGTCATAGAGTCATAGGTAAGGGGAAACTATGAGATCGCAATATACTGCCATCGTTTGAAGAGCATGTTATGGGAATTATTGGAAACAGATTACCATTGATGAAAGGTCCCTGATAGCTATCAAATTCCACTAAAATAAACAGAGGAAGAGCTGGAGGGTGAGCATTAGGAGCATATATAATGTAGCATATAGTTCCTAGTGAACCATTGACAAGACCTCCTTGCACCCATAAGTTGACTCTCAGCATGATTCTGGCATTAACTGAAAGATTCAAATACTTGGAGAGACCAAGAGCTGAGTCATTTTTAATGAAGGTAGAGCAATATTTGGAGTGTTTTCAAATGCTATATAAGCAACAGGGCACCCAGTTGACTGCAAGTAGTCTTTGTTGCTTTATTTAACTTGCTCGTTTGTTGGATATAGCTCTACTGCCATTTGGAACTGATCAAGTTCATCTCTAGATAAATAGGCTTGATAAATAGACGCTGCCATGTAGGACATAGCCTTAGTCAGCTCATTTTGACCTCTAATACTGAAGAAAAATGCGACCTTCATTTTGACACCTATCTCCAGTTCTACAAAAATTGATCATTTTTGAGAGTTGAAATTTTAATCAGTTCATCCTTGAGTAACGATGAGTCATCGTAGAAAATTTCAAGATCAGATTAATTCATTCCAGAGTTATAATATTGACAAGGAATGCATGACGTCAAGTGTTAGTCATCACTCGGTTTCGCCTCACTCCAACAATGAAATAACCAGTTCAACTTTATATTGATAAATCTATATAAATCTATACAGTCTATGCCAAATTAATAGGTTAAATTAATTGTTATCATACTTAAAATCAGTTTAATATGGACCCGGCCTTCAGAGCCTATTATTGATTTAATGTCTGTACGCCTTTCCATATTCATTTTAACGAGCTCACTGTTTATTTATTTGTTTGTTGTCCCAAACAGAAGTTAAATTTCCACATTAGTTTTTGGGTTTGGTTAAAGTTGAATTTTAATTAATAAAATATATGAATTTGGCCTAAAGATTACATTAAAATCACATTATTGTGTAAAGATTAATAATTAGAAACTGATTTTGAATTTAGTTAAATAAATTCAAAATTCCGAAAGAGAAGATCGATTCTGTACACGACTAAATATAGCTTGAAAAATAGTCGTTGGCTAACAGTTTGGGTTTTATTTATATTACAGTTAACCCTCCATATCCGTGGGTTTAATTGAACACAAATTGAAAATATTTGGAAAAAATTCCAGAAAGTTTCGAAACTTGAATCTGTTGTGCGCCAAGCACTACACTAAACCCATGCAAATTAACCCTCTGTTGCCCTAAAAATTTCAAAACATTATTTTTTTGGACTCCAAAGAACAAAACACTTTGCATCAGATAAAAACACAAAATTTGCAAACGACAAATTATATTTGAACAGTTGGCTATGTTTTAAATTAAAGAATTAAAGACAAGTTGTAATACTTATGGAAATATTAAGGTAATTTGTAAATTTATTAATTTTATTATAACAAATTTATTTGTTTCATTTCCAGGATCTAGTGACAGTGAATCAGAATTTAGCAGGCCATGTTTCAAAAGCTGGAGCAAAGAGGACCTTCCCCAACAACAAACGGGTAAACTAAAATTATTTGATATAGTGTTTCCTTGGCAAAATTAATAATAATGCAAAGTATTGTTACAAAATTTATCTAGCCATTTAAATTTCTTACGTAGAATCGATTATGTTGTTTGCAATGTTTTCTAGGGATGTTTATTCACTTAATGTCTAAGTTACAATTCATTCTGTCTAGGCAGGCAGTTTGAGTGGGGGATTGCACAAAATCTTTTTTATAAACATTATTTCTCCATTTAAAATTTTTAATAAAAAATATAGATCTAATATAATAAATTTTGTATGAAGTGAGAATATCGGTAATCCTGATTATGCTAGTAATAACCGTCTCGTCGTTTCATGTCGGAAATCTAGTGTAGAAAGTAATTGCAACTTTCCCAGGTAAGTTTTCTTCAGCAATTGTGGTTAAGCTACAGTTTTTGGTCATTTGTGATGGCCAAAGAAAAGAATATAAACAACACTCAATTGGAGAAGATTTTGGTGGCATTTTCTTTTATGAACTTTGATTCAGAAAGTTAATTATTTGCTGCTTCTTTACTAAGCTGGGTGTTGAGGGACAGGACCTGATGCACTTGGGCTAGACCTTCTAACAAAAAAACTTTTGAGGTTTTTTGTTTGCTCGGATCTGATTCCAGGTCCTTTGACTTGGTAGATAAACACTTTAGTTGTCTCAGCCATCAAAGAAAGTAAAGCTAAGAAAAAGAAAAAGATTATCTTTGAATATTTAAAACTTTTTACATCTTTCAACAGAACAATTTTTCTAGCTGTCAGGAGAATGCACTAGTGTTAAAAATTCTGGGGGAGTTGTTGCAGCTCTGACAATAGTCACAAACTTGTATTTAGGTCTTTAGTTACACATCTGATAAACTGTAAACATTATTACAGTTATATGCAATTACAGTAAAATAAGGGTACGTTCGTAAAGTCGAATGAGTTAAATGCATTAGTAACAAATTGTTCTAAAAGTAGTAGTCTTGCTCAGTGCACATACTCTGCAGTGATGACGTTTCAAATGAAACTCTAACAAAGTTTATGAAGGAAAGAGTTAGTTCACTTTGTTAAGAAAATGGCGGCCGGCGATATCGATGTTTCTAAATCTACTCGAGTGTTTAACCTGTGAATTAAAAGGTGAAATGATAGAAATAACTGTCCACCCGAAGCAATCTAAGAAAAATATTTCGGATAAGGCTACACTAGCAACATTCATATCTTTGATTTTAGAAACAGCCATTTAGTTATAAACAAATCGTTCGAAAAGTCTAACGAAATAAGAATAACGATGACATTATTCTCATTTAACTCATTCGACTTTACAAAAAATTGCAGTTTAGTACACAAGTCATTAACCAAGCTTATCTTCTGTTAGTTAAATTATTGATATTTATCATTTGACAAATACTAAAAGTTGGTTAAATTAATATGCTTCAATGTCCTAATTTATTGTAATCTTATTTCATCCACTAGTACATATCTATTAGCAGGACTTATTAAACTGGCTCTAAGGATACTGCAACTCAGTTTCACAGATTAGAAAATTGTTGTTTTATTTAATTTACCTGGACACACAGAGGGAGGGGAGAGTGTGGCGTATAAAGAGAAAGATAGAAACAGGTTGAGAAGTATAAGTCAAGATAAACAATTGGAGATGTAAGTTTTGGAACAGTGTTTTAATGTAAAAAACGAAGTAAAGTTAATGTGTAACCTAATAGTTTATGTTTTAATATAGGTATTTGTGTGAAAAGTTACTGTTAATAATGTTTAAATTTAATTGCTTGGTGGAAATCGGAAATGGAAAGAATTAGCCCTGAAATTGTAAGAATTTTATATTTTTGTAGGGAAATTTTAAATTTTGTATAGAAAAATTTATTTTTAATTTTTATGTAGAATGTATCATATAAATACCTGCTGATGAGGGACGAACAAGTCCGAAACACAATGTTAAAATGTATGTGTCCAGGTAAATTAAATAAAACAACAGTTTTCGAATTTGTGAAACTGAGTTGCAGTATTCTTAGCGCCAGTTTAATAAGTTTTGTTAATAGATACGTACTAGTGGACAAAATAAGATTACTAAAAGTTGGTATTTCAGCATTCTAAAATGTAAATTATTGGTATCAATATTGTAAAAATTTATCGGTTTTGGTTTAATGTATCATTTGTCAGTTTATTACTTTAAAAACAATGCAATTTAGGCATTATGATTATCATCAAAACAAGAAAAGTTATAGTCAATATTTTCAAAAGGTTGCATTTTTGATTATGCATGAAACATTTTTCAGTTCATAAAAAAATACATTTGTGTTTTTAGAAATATTAATTCAGTTATTAAAAATTGATTGTTCTTTATGTTACAGAAAACTATGCAAATGACTGTGATGACGATCAGAATTTGGAGTCGGACGATGAAATAAACAGTTTGGGATTCAAAGGTTTCAAAAGAAGTGAGTTATATTTAAATATTTATTTAATTATAATTTAGAAGTTAACAATTTAATTAACTTATACCAGTCTGTGATAAAATTAGAAGCCATAAGCAATTGTGTGTTGATTTGAAAATAAAATTTCAAAAATTAAAGTTTTAATAATTTTTAAAAATTGAATCTTGAACATTTTTTTTTTTTTTTTAATAGTATTGATATTTGAAGTTTCTATCAAAATTAATGTTATCATAGAGCACAGTAGCACCCTATGGTAGAGCTCAGCCACATGTCTAATGTTAAAGTGTAGGACTTAATGAAAATTTTAATAGTTATTGATATTTGAAGTTTCTATCAAAATTAATGTTATCATAGAGCACAGTAGCACCCTATGGTAGAGCTCAGCCACATGTCTAATGTTAAAGTGTCAAATTTGACCATTAATATCAAGTCCAACGAACCAATTTGGATGAAATTTAAAATATTTAGTGTCTGCAACGAGGGCTTAAATTTTGACTGTCATGTAAATATATCACGCATTATGAATGTCACACGAGTTATCATGATAACTATTCTTGTATGAAGTTATTGATGAATGAAAAATACTTGAAATCCCATTTAAAAAAAATGGTGAAACCAAGTTGAAAAAGTAGAGCTCAGCAAAAACATTTAAATAAACGAAACTTTTGAAAAGTTGTGGCATAAGAATAGTGCATCCAGATTTGACAGTAAGACTCTACACGTGAATAAAATGCACATCACACAGACTACGACGACAGGAAGTTTTGGATGAAGCAATGTCACTGTGATAATAAATTTGAAAAATAAGCATCGTCACAGAAAAAGGCTTTACTTTATGCCTCAAGCTTTTTTTGCTGATACTTCTCAAAGATGTTCTAATGTTTAACCAAATTAATATAGATGTAATGATGTTAAGGCATGAAGTAAAGCTTAAAGACTTTTTATGTGACGATGCTTACTGTTCCAATTTATTATCACCTAACAATATTGGTGATATTGTTCCATCCAAAACTTCCTGTAGTTGTAGTCTGTGTAATGTGCATTTTATTCACATGTCGCGTCTTACTGTCAAAGCTGGATAGACTATTCTTATGCCACTACTTTCAAAAGTTTCCTTTATTTAAATGTTTTTGCTGAGCTCTACTTTTTCAATTTGGTTTCACCAGTTTTTTATGGGATGTACAGAAGGTTTATAACAAGAGTAATAACACAGGATGTCCAAAAAGTTAATGTGCAGTAAAATTTTAATAAAAGTGAAGTTTTACATACAGTATTGCAGTTTCTCTTATGGCAAATGCTGAAAATGTCTCCTAGAGATCCCAAAATCTGGGAAAACAAGGTTTGGAGACCTAGTGGGCCAGATTACTCAATGGGTAAAGAAGTCTTCCAAAAATCAGAAGCCTACAAACGAGCAGTGATGCTGTCTATCATAAAACAGAAATGCAGGACGTATAACTAACAGGTCTTGTGTGAGGGGCTAGCTTGGGATATGGAGTAGTTAAGACTCTTGTATCACTTATTTGGCAGCTATTCGTTGAGAATAGTTCTCAGTTTGTTCAAAAGAATAGTTTTTCTATTTAAAGAAATCGAGTGCAGAGGGACTTACAGTTTGAATGTAAAACAAAAGCGGAATTAGATGATCATGTAATCACCCTTTTCCTTATCAAGATTCCCGACACCAGTTAATTAGTTATTTTACACGTGGATTAACACACATTATCCCTAACTTGTGAGTAGGAGGAGCATAGGAAATTTGAATACGAATGAGTATGAATAGCCAACATTAACCAAACCATTATTATATAATAAACCACAACATTCAATAAATCAAAAATATCAAAAGTATACAAATGAATGAATCTAAACCTAAATCTAAACTAATAACTTAACCTAATCTTATTCTAAACCTGATGCATGAGAGAGAGTTTACATCGATCTAACTGTGATCATATTACCTTCTCCAGGTCTTTCAAATATTTCACTGTATGAGAGTCTTCTTCAATTATGGATATTCTTGTAATATTTTCTATGGCAAGTTCTTTAAATAACTTCTCTTTTAACAATCTTGTCGTATACTTCATATGTAGTGCTATATATTTTTTTACTTTCATTTAACGAATTCATATAACAGACTTGTATGATGGACACTGTATGACAATATCTTTTCATATGTCGGTCTCTCTTCGTGTGGCAATACCTCTTTCGACGGACTGCCTCGAATGGCAGGAAAATGTCCCTTTTATTGTCTTCCAGTAGCATGTGCAAAACTCGACTCATCGTGAGTTGGCCGTGGAAAGGAAATCAACTTCTTTTCAAAATCGAAAATTGAAGTTTAAAATATTATTTTCTATTAATTTATAAATCTTTTTCTCTACTTTGTTACTTTGCTCAAAATGACTTTCCTTTTGATTTCCAGATTCTCACACTTGTATGCAGTGCCATACATATAAGTTTAACGTCATTACAAATTTCTCCCTGCAGATAACTTTTTGGACACCTCATATAGAGAATAGCAAATTCCAAACTGATACTTGTTGAAAAAATTAGAGTAACAGAATTTATAAATTTTTTATTTTTATTTTGTTTGAATATGAAATAAAATATTTTTGGTATTCTCTTGATCTCTTTCCAACATTTTTCAACAGTTACTTTTATGTTTAACAAACTATTCAGCTTTATTAATCATTATTATTACTTTTAGTTTAGTTTATTTTAATTCAGTTCTTTAATATACATATTCTAACCCTGACATTGCTGTTGGATAAACCATTTAGCAAACACAAACTATCTACATGGCATCTTTTCCAAATAATTAATAAACAGTTTTGTTAAATAAAAATCATTGATAAGTAATATAAAAGCAATTTAATCAAGTAAAATAATACTACAACAATAATTTTTTAATACATTCTTCCATAATAATCATTTTAAAAAACTTATTTAATTCTGTCCACTGGAACTTTGTGTGCATATAATTTACATTAGTCTTACACTCTAGATTTACACCTACGAAAGACTATAAATTGATGCATAAAACAGAACATATATACAAATTTCTAAATGTAATACACTGTATTATTGTTGACATAACTGAAAGAAATTTACATTATTTGCTTTTAGCTCAAACCTAGTAAGGTTCCTGATCATAATTCTATACTGTGTCCAATAATAGATTATTAACTCGTTAACTGTATTATGTTACAATTTACTAGCTATACATGACAAGAATTCACTTCATGCTTCACCAATGTTTATTCATATCTATTTTGTACAAATGCATTTTGACTCAACATTCTTGTTGGCTAAAACAGACACAAAAATAAAGGTTTAAAAATATATATTTATGTTCTGACAAAACAGCAACTTACTGTATGTTGTTTGTACAATATATAAAAACAGATAAAAAGTTAAAACATTGGTGTATTTGAAGCATTAAATATGAAAGTGATGATGATGTAGTGTTGAGACAAGCATCTTAATTTGAATATTATCCTAAAAAATTATACATTATTAGTTCATTATTGCAACATACTATTCATAACGATCAAATGATCAAATTAATATATCCTAATTACAACTAATCATGTACTATACCTTTATTAATACTTTTGACATTATTGATATCTGTATAATTTGGTGTAATTTGTAGCTATCGTATTCATATAAACATGTTAAAAGAGACTCATATAATACGGTAAAACGTCATCGCCAACTCGTGTCGCGACAGGATTGGTCTTATGTAGACCAATAGCAGATATTGCACAAACCATTGAGTTTAAATGAGCAGCGGACCTACCAAAAACCATTTATTATTTAACGGCCATAAAAATTATATTTATATTAATGATGTCTCCAAAATTCAGCAAATGTTTCGCAGAAAAATAATTTATCAGGAAACACGCACCCACCATTCGATGCATCGCTCCACGACTAAAACAAGCTTAAGCAATGGCGTTGTTGAACAGTGCATACTTGATAAGTAATCCTACAATTTTTTGTTTATAGCATAGTTTATATGGATTATTCCAAAAAAATTATACGTGTTTTGGAAATGTTTAGTCAAATTAGTCTAGAATCGATTAATTTTATGGAAGAAAATTTTTCAAACAGCTGTAGTCCCAAAACTGCATAAGTGCCGGGCTGTGATTGGCTCATGTATTTAAGTGATCATAAAACACGAATTCATATAAAACAGAACATATCTATCGTATTATAGGGGGGTCTACTGTACTCACTTCCATTACTTTCACATAAGTCTTGAGTACAAATCAGTGATACTTTCCAATGATGCTTTGTTGCAAATACAGTATTGTTTATAGTATTGAGGTCTTACTAAGATGGATATATCGTATAATGCCTAAAGTGCTATTCTATGGGAAGCATTGTCAAAACATGAAGTGAATCCTTGTATGTAGCTGGTTAATACGGTTAACCTAAAACAACAATGAGATACACAAGCCCTTAAGGAATAACAACATATTTAACTTTGTTAATTTACTAATGGATTTATTTCTTCTAATGATAAGTCATTAATGTTGCAATTGATGACTTAGTAGTTGATGTGAAAGCTATTTACTGTTTAGCCAGTTCCTCATGTTTTACTAGAAAATGGCTAAACAGTAAATAGCTTACAGATAAAAAATTCATAAATATAACTTATTTTGGATTTTTTACTAATCATTTTGCAAACAACTTAGTTAATTAGTTGGTATTTAAATGAGGACACTATTTAAAAATTTGTAACAATGATGTAAGATGTATGCCTGTTTAGATCTATATGACTCCATCAGTCCAATAAATATTAAAAAATGTTAAAAATTAATCAAGATTAAATGTTTTCAAGATGTTTCGCTTTATCATCAAATCACAATTACTGATTCAAATAAAGAATGATTTATCAAAAAATATTTTAACTGTGCTATTTGATCGTTCAAAGGTAGTACCTTACTGAAAATTTGCATTAAGCCATAAAACAAACCTCTTACAAACTAATCTGTTAAAATGAAAGCATGCCATATAATACAGAAGTAAAATAAAATAAAATAATCCTTTATATTGAATTAACAACATGTAAATAAAAAAGGAAGTGATGAAAAGTAATAAAATTCTAACAGCTCTCTATCAGTTACTAAGTGTTTTGTCATGTTTTAGCACCACACACAGTTCCAAATCATTTCCTTCTTGTTTGTTTATGTTGTTATTAAAGCTGACGCTGTTTTTAACATTGGAAGTATAAGTTTTGTTTTTTTATTTGTATTGGTAATTAATGCTTTGGCCAAGATCATGTTTGAATGGTCTTTGTGTAAGTCATATTGACATTCCATTAATCTATCTCATAATATTTGGTGGTAAGTGCTCCCTGTATATCATTTGGTAATTCCCTGGTTTCCCATTTCTATTGGTGTTTCATACACTCCTGTCTTTAGTATATTATCCATTGGGCTGTTTTACATTTTTGACAAAAGTTCATATGCTGTCAGAGGTCTTATCATGATTAATCTGATATTTTGATTTGATTAGCTCCTTTGCACTTGGTTGATTTCATTAGACATATCTGTAGTCAGCACAATGAGAGATTGCACTTAGTCAGTACTAACTGTGCCCATTTTAGGGGAGATAGGGTGACAGGATAGTATTCTCTACTTCAAAAATTTTTTGTACTGGATTTGTTAAAATGTTTTCAAGGAAAAAAATTCCAAGACTCAACAGAAAACAATTTCTGTCAAAGTAAAAATGCATGTGACTTACTATTAAATCCATAGATCAATCACCTCCAGCCTTACCCTACTTCCTAATTATCATCTAGGCTACAGAGGGTTTATTTTTGTTTACACAAAGGCACTTTTTGTTCAAAAATGACATATTGTAATTGATAAAATTTGTATAGTGTAAGTACTAGCAAAATTACAATAGAACTATTCCATCTTATCACCCTATCTCCCTTAAAATAGACAGAGTTAGTATTGACTAAGTGCAATCTCTCATTGTGTCAACTATTTGTACTATTTACTCGTGAGAAACGCATTAAATTTATTATTATTATTATTTGAATTTATTGTTTATTTGCTGTTAATTTACCACTTCTGTAGACTGGCTTTTTCCTCACAGAATGGACTTGGGAAAAAGCTGGTATTGATTATTGATTGTCACTCTGAATTAAAAGTGTATAGTTTTCATTTTATTAGAATACGATAGTGAAGACGAAAACGAATCTTCTAAGAAACGAAAAAGACAAGAACAAAATATGGCCTCGGCTCCTAGTGGATATAACCCCATTGTTAAAAATATGATGGTAAGGTTTTTCTATTGTCATTAAAAATGTATTTTTGTAATTTTGTGATATCTTACACATTGTTTTATTTTTGGTGCTGAATTTATAATTTTAAACAGATTATAAAGAACTAAATACATAATATAAACTCTAATAGAGCATGTTCAAAAAGTTACAGGAATGAGTCAAAAATTAAATTGTTAGGATATAAAGAAATTTATGTAATATTTTTTTTAAATAATTATCTCAAACTTTGACACATTTTTTTCAACAATTTCTTTTAATTTGGGTAAATAAAAACATCATTAGGATCTAATTTGGAATACAGTGAAAACTGCTTAGGCGACCACCTGCATTCGACGGGCACCTGTTAAAACAGGCAAAAATTTCTGGCACCGAATAGTTTATCCATAGAGTCTTCGTATAAGTAACCTGTATTAAACAACCACCTGTGTAACACAACCACGGGCATCGATTTTTTGTCCGAAACAACTTACAACAACTGTAATAAGCGACCACTTCCATGAATATATCTGGTCTAAACTATTGTTCAACAACGTTTCTCCCCTCCTAATAAAATGAATTAGTCTAAACTCTCGTTCAAACCCACCTCAGGCACTTCTCCCACCCTTGAAATTAGGTGCAGGTGTTAATGAATTAGTCTAGCAACAAAGGAAATTCATTTCAGTTTGTTCGAAATTGTCCAAAAAATGAAAGAAATGCAAAGTGCTGTCGTTAGAAGATCGTGTTAAAGTTATCACAACAGCAATTAGCCGCGAAGTTTAACTGTGGGAAAACGAAATTTATTTTACCGTAGACCTATAGTGTTTTCCTTGGGGGTATAAAATATTGTACACGATACAATTAATCGACTGATCTCATCGTTTGATAAAATTTATTTATTTATTTATTTTGAATTTGCTCATATACAGTACATAAATAGTTTCTGTATCAACCTACCTTATTTCCGTGATATTTTTAGAAAAATAATATCAGTAATTTTCGCACACAAAATATTCAAAAAACAATAAACGCATTAATGCAAAAATCAGTTTTACAGGCAACCTTCGTTTTTCGATTCTGCAATGACAATCGCAGAATGTAATGAAATCGTATAATGAGAAAAAATAATAAAATCATTTTATTATTAATTAATCATTTTTCTTATTATACTTAAGAAAAGATTAAATATTAAAAAACACAGTATTTTTAAAGTTAAAAATAAGATTAAGCAAATACCAAAACCAAAGTGATGTAGAGATATGACACACTTGTATATTGATGACGTAATACACATAACTGAGGAGCCAACGAAAACAACCAAGTTGAATTAATTAAATGGGAAAAAAGAAAGTGTGCATTATAATCAAGAAAATGCGCTATTGTATTAATCTTTAAAATATTGGTATTAAATATGTCTTGTCAAATTACGACAACTCTTGTAAATTGAGTTATCCGATAAGAATAAAATACAATACCAATAAAGCCCTATTGTTGAAATAATTCACATATTTTTGCTCACCTCTAATTTTGCTTAGTAGAAAGGGCTAAAAAGTGTGCAAAATACGTACGGAAATACGGTATTACAGCACCACCTGTCTAAAAGACCACTTTTTGAAGGAACCATGGGTGGTCCCCATAGACAGGTTTTACTGTATAGGATTGTTGGGGAAATCTAGCAGCTTTATTTAATTTTTTATTTTATTTACATATTATTTATAGGCAATGTCTCTAGGACAATAATTGCCACTCTCCAACACAAAAAACGATTAAAAAAAAATAATAGAGTTTATTGCATGTTTAATTAAATAAGTTTGTTTCCGACATATGTATTTGCTAGTTTTAGCAGTTTAATGTTTTTACCAGATAAATAATGATTTTATTGACTTTATATGCCTGTTGTCACGATAAAGTGTCCCATTTATTAAGTTGTTTCGGGCAACTTTCCTTTCAGAAGACATTTTATCCAAGTGTACATTTCTGTCAGAATATTTTTTACTTTAATGCACAAAATTTGGTGCTTATTTATACACTGTTTTCTGAATTTTCTGTTACAAATTTCAAAAACATTTTCCACTTGATTCTTTTCTTATGTATATATGAATTATTATGTACGTTAACATGAGATAATCATCTCACATTAATGTTCATGAAACACTGTCACATGAAACTGATCTTATGTAAATTACAAAAATTGTATCTTTACATTTTTATTTTACATTCTTATTCCTAAAACCTTGGGTACAATGAAATTAAACAACAGTTCCAAATTTACTATGATTTAAAAACTGTTTATAAACTCGCTATTGGATTATCTTGCTCGATCATTCAACTGCATGAGCCATAAGGATCCATATACCATCAAACTGTGAGCAACTGCACACTGTAGTCATTAGTCTCAGTTAACACAAAGATAGGAAAAATCGCAATAGGCTTCTAGCATCCAGTCTGTATTGTCCATATGGGGATGTTTATGTTAGATAAACATACCCATATGGACAGTACAAACACAATAAAAACATAATTTTATGTTAATTCCTACAAACCTACTCTTTATTGAAAAAAAACTTGTATACAATATCATAAATTACACTTCCATACAAATTCATTATATCAAAAATAAGATATTCTTTAACAAATTTTATATAAAAATTGGATGAACTACTGCTTGATCATTCTATTTAAAGTGTCTTATAATTAATACAGAATTTCTTTTAATTTGAAATTACTTAATTTTATATATTTGTTCATTTATGAATAGATTATTTACTAAGTATAAAATTTAAGAATTGTCAAATTTTTCACAAAATGAAAACAATTATTTGCTATACTTTTTTATATAAATTCAAAAATAAAGTGAAAATATTTAGGAATGAAATTCAATGTTTTTATTACAAATGAAGCGTGCAATGCCATAATGTTGTAAATGCCAAAAAAGCAAACTTCTCAGGAGAGGTAAAAAAATGCTTTTTCTAATGAATTAATTTATTTCAATTTTACAATGAAATGGTTAAAAAACTCACTAGGTTACAAATTCTCTGGAATATCAAATGATGTAAATATAAGCCATAACGTTTTAAGCACCAAAAGTCACGTGACTTGCGCTCTGGCACTTTAAACATTATAGCTTCATATAAATTTATTTTCAAAATACAACCACTTACAGTGCCAATATTGCTACAATATTTTTTTGTGACAGAAAACATTGCATTTAGAATACAATTCAATAAAACATATTTAGAGAAAAATGGCATTTATAACATTATGGCATTGCACACTTCAAATATAGACATAGTGAGTTTTAATTACAAATATTTGTGGGTTTGTCAAGATCAATGCATTTTAAACTTTTACCTTATACAATTACACAATTCCTGTTATGTAAGTATACACAGCTATATCTACATAATCACCTGATTTCTGGCAGTTTTTGGTTCTAAAGCCTTGTTGGATTAACCATTTTGCCAGACCAACTGCGGTGATGTATAATTATAATTTATCAACACATCTCTAACTCACTAATTATACACTTTCCATGTGTCTAAAGTATACCACAGAATGCTAGAAATATAAATTAAACAAATACTAAATGAAAATTACGTTTGATACCATCACTACTGATATTCTCATCTCTCTTAGAAGCCATTGCTAGGGTTAAATTTAAGCAAAATAAACCAAGAATATCACAAAATTGCAATATCACCACCAACAAGTGCAATGTAAATAAGCACGCTCTACACACAATCCATCCAGTAAATAGTACGATGACCACATTTGTATTTTTTATTGGGATAATGCAAGAATTTTTGTTATTTTTCAGAAAAATATGGGTTTTAAAGAAGGCTCTGGATTAGGAAAATACGGACAAGGTAGGACCCAAATTGTCGAGGCATCCAAACAGAGAGGAAGAAGAGGCTTCGGTTTACATCTGGACGGACTGGAACCAGCCGACATTCAGTGGGACTTTTCGAAAGAAAAAGTATGTTTATAAATAATTTATGCCTTTTGTTTCTATGTGTAAATAGACAACTCCACTAACTTGATACTTTAATTAAAGCCAGGCAATCTGCAAATTATTTGGCTATAATAAGGCTAATTTAATAATTAGACAGGAATTAATTTGTTCAGAGGTAGGCAGTTAGGCTGCTATTGCCTGTTAATTTTAATAATTATAATAGATAAATTTTTAATTTAGAATTTCTGGAAGAAAAGAATTGGCCTAGAGCAGGACTTGAGCTTGCTTACCATGCAACAGTAAGCAAGGAAATTATGATAAGTATAATAGTTTGGTGCAGAAAGCAGATACAAAAATAAATTAAATGAGGATATAAAAATTTCATAAAACTATGATAAAAACACTTGTTATCCTTTTTACTTTCCTGACTTCATCTGAGGTGAACTTTAAAATAAGTTTATTGTTATTTTAAAGTTCACCTCAGTTGAAAAGTCAGGAAAGTAAAAAGGATAACAAGTGTTTTTATCATAGTTTTATGAAATTTTTATATTTTTTAATATAATTTAAATAGATTTCTGACTTTGATAAAATAAAAAGATAAAGAAAAAAATTTTCTTAACTTTTTTAATTGATTTAACCAAATGAGGAATTGAACAAATTCACACATATGCATGAGTACTGATTACACTGGGCAAGTAAATTCACTTGTAATTTACTTATTAATTTGTAGTAGCAAGGTATAATAGCTTAGCAGAATCATGCTACTGCTGTATATAGTGATATACAGCAGTAGCATGATTCTGCTAAGCTATTGGGTTGTTCGGAAAGTAATTTCATTTTTTTTTACCACTAGACAGATTAATTGTATTTTGACAGTGGCATTTTAAGGCTTATTTGTAAAAAATTTTGTGTGATTTTGTGCAATTGTTTATTTTTTGTGTCCCATCAAATATAGAAGATCGAAAGCAGCATTTTAGGCATATTTTGCTCTTTTATTACCAAAAAGGTAAGAATGCTGTTCAAGCAAGAAAAAAATTGTGTGACGTATATGGATGTATTGACAGAATGACAGTGCCAAAACTGGTTTACATAATTTCATTCTGTCAATTTCAATATTGAAGATGTACGACGTTTTGGATGGCCAGTTGAAGCCAAAGAAAACAAAATAAAGGTACTGATTGAAGCAAACTGTTGAATAACAACACATGAAATCATTAAGAGATTAAATTTGTCAAATTGAACTATTTATGATTACTTGAAACAAATTGGTTTCGTTTCAAAGCTTGATATATGGGTTCCACGTGCTCTTAAAGAGAAATGTTCTCTTTGGTGGGATTTTAAGGAAATTTTTTTTGGAGCTTTTACCCGACAATTTAACAATTGATTCAAAAGTGTACTGCCATCGAGTAAACAAATTGAGTAATATCATTAAACAGAAAAGGCGGCCAGAATTGATCAACAAAACAGGTGTGGTGTTTTACCACAGTAATGTCAAATTTCACAAGTTTGGTAACTCGTCAGAAACTATTATAACTTAGATGGGATGTGCTATCATACCAACCGTATTTGCTAGATCGAGCACACTCAGATTATTACTTGTTCCGGTCTATACAAATCTTTTTTAACTGTAAGACATTTACTTGAAATGACAATGTCAAAAATCACTTGGACAGTTTTTTGTAAGCAACGATCAAAACTTTTATGAATTGAAATCATGCTACTACCAGAAACAATGACAACAGATATTTGACCAAAATGGTTGATATATAATTCAATAGAATATTTATTTATTATAAAAATATTGTGTTTTTTCCACGGAAAAAAAACGAAATTGCTTTCTGAACAACCTAATATTTTAACTCATTTAATGGTGCATTATGATGATCAAAGTTAATCCAAAAGTAGTGTTGTTCTTAATAAAAATAATTATTTTATATACATTTTGAATTTTAGCTCAAACTATAGCAATCAAATAAAAAAGGAAATCTCTAGTTGCAATTTTTTTTTCTGCCAGCAACATCAATGCTGTTTCTGTGTTATTAGGTTTCAACTTATCAAAACATAAAATATTAAGAAAGTGAAACTGTGATCATGATATTACTGTACTTTCTTAATCATTTAATCAATATATGTTATTATGCAATATAAAACATCCTAATTATTTAAATGTTAAAGTAAAAGATGAGACGTAGATATCGACTTGCTATGCTCATTACTCACTTGATTACACAGAGCAAGTTTTCTTGTCAGTGAATAAACTTGTGAGTGATTAATGGCAAAAGTAGCCAGGTCTTTGACTTTATTCATTTGGATAAATCATCAAGCCAGATTAATTAGCAACAAGTAAATGTTGGCAAGTGCTACTAAACTTGCCCAATGTAATTGAGCCCTTAAGAATAAAATATAGCAATACATTATTTATTTTATTATGATAATGTCACTGAAAATCAAATTTATTTTCCATTCCTTTGGTCACCTTGATTTTCTGCATTCAATTGAATTTTTTTCATGACAAATAACACCAAGGCCAACATGTGAGGTTCTGAAAGCTCTGTAAAAATTTGATTCAATTCTAATATTGTTTATTTGCTTAATTCTTCAGAAGTCTGTTCAATAATTACAAAACTTATAGACTACAAGTTTAGAACTGATAAATGCATAGTTACAGTTAGTGATGTGAAGATGCACACATCTGATAAAATATCACTATTAGGTCTTTTTTTTCAGTTATTTTGACACTAATTTATATTTTGTGTAAGTAAAGAAACTTTTCTAAAAGAATTTTTAATTAATATATGAATTGTTCATTTTAGGTGAACATCCAAGAAGACGTGTATTGGATGCCGCAATGTTTTAGAGATCCGCCAAAAATACACGAATTGCGACAGTGGATGAAAGAAGGTCCGGTTAGTATTTTATTGATCTAAACAAAGTTTATTATTTGAAAATGTCCGACTTGATGAGGATGAAAAATCTACTAAATGTGAACTGTGGTATGGATATGGTTGCCAGATTTCTACAACTGGATTAAAGGACACTTAAAAAATCCAGCAACAAGTTACATAACTCCCAACTGTTATTAGATTGTATTTAGAAAATAACTTTTATAATTTTAATTACAATATAACTTAATAAAATTCCCATTATCAAGCTATCCGTTATGAGATTTTGTTATAAAAACTTTTTATATTTTTAATAACTGTAAAATGACAAAAAACTTAATTTTGAGGGTAGGAACGAGTTTTATAAAAAAGTATAAATGTTAATAACGAGTAAATTTGTCATTAAGTTCAACCCAACTGGAGGTACATATGACCCCCTTTATCTCTCCACCTACTCAACCTTTAACCACCAAAATTTAATAGCATCAATCAATACCCCTCATATACAAGCCATCATGCCAAATTTTGTTACTTAATCCTTACCCTGTCCTGAGATATTAAGTTAAATAGATGCCTACATACGTATGTACATACAAAAATACATGTATATCTATGGATTTTTTTTTTTTTTACTTTTTTGGATTCAAGAGGTCTCAAAATTAGGAGGTTTGCAAAAAACTCAGATGGTCAAATTTGACATAATTCCAATACTTTCCCTTGTTATGTATACATAACAGCCAGGAAAGTAATAGGATTAATGTTATCTTGCTTCAACTTTTGCTCCTCCCTTCTTGCCCCAAAAAATAAAACTGAATGATTTATTTACTTTTTTTATCTTCACAATTGATAATACAACATATGCATTAAAAGTACGGTGCATCTGGGAAAACACAATTAACAATTTTTTTGATTGTTCCTGGAAAATCAAATAAAGAAAATCTTTTTTGTAAGAGTATAGCATGTCTACAGGGTCCATACAGACCTGGAAAATCAGGGAATAAGATTTTTAGCAGAAAAAGTCAGGTAATCTGCAAATACCACGGAATCCATCTGTCGCTCTCATTCCCTTTTGATCAGGACACTGAAATTTGGTTCAACAATTGACCAAACAAATAGCAAGGTTTGTTGCACTTATATCTTGTAAACTATAAATGATAGTCTTATAATTTAAATTTTCTTAAATAGAAGGTTTACATCTGTATTTAAAATGGTAGGTAGTGGGGATGTGCAGCCATGCAGGGAGGGGTACTGATTGCATATGAACACTGAAAATGGTGATGCAGTGCAGTGTTTGGGTAGCAAAACTTTGGATGGCAAAGAGATAGGACATCAAAATCAGTATCAATATGTACAGAATAACAGGATCTACAATATTATTTAGCAATAGTAACCAATAAAATAGAATATGTAAAGTTATAAGCCAATAGCTGTGCCATTCGAAGAAAATTTTCATAATGCCAAAGAAATTGCAAAGGAAATACAAACAGAAATGTAAGAAACATATATAATTTGAAAGGAAAATTTAAAAGGAATCAAAAAAGCCCAAAGACTGATGCTGAATGATGCAGATTGTATAGTGTGTGTAAGAAAACCCAGCATGTCAACTCTGACACGAATACTTCGAGTGCACTGCCACCCAAACTGATAGATATTGACTTGGAATGTGATAACCACCAAGACTTTATTCGCTTACATCTTATTCTTCCTTTAATATTACAAAGTTGGATTTATGCTTTAAACGATTATGATTGTGTCCCATACACGACCCTCCCAATTTTTTCAACCTGCATCACATTTGGTTAGTTTAAAAAACATTTATCTTTACTGTTTGTAATTATTCAATTTTATTGTTCTTTTCCCATTGAATAAATGTAATAATATAAATAAATTATTATTAAAACGATTATTATTTGCTTTTTGCAGAAAAAGTTAATAATTGATGATGAAGACGAGTTCTGTGATCCAAGCATATTAAGGAATGTATTGGCTTGCAAGGTATTTAATTTATTACATTATATATTGCTATTAAAAATAAATTTAAAAATCTAGAAATAACAACTTATATTCAGGTATATATAAATTATATTTGGGCTTGATAATAAACCTGTATAAGCTGATATTAATAGAATCATCATACACATTTAAAAATTAAATATATTTATTTACTCTGTGGTGAGAAGATTACATTAACTTCCCAACTGTAGAAGGGAGAGAATTTATATAGTAGCCAATTTAACAAATTACAGCTGATCGTGGAAAGTTGCAGTTGAGTCATCTGAGATTTTACAACTAGTAGATATTGTCTAACTGCAAATTGATGGTTGGTCGGAAAGTGGATCACAAGTACAAGGTTGATTTGACAAGTAACAAATGACCAAAATCCCACATTTCTTGTTTTTGTCCCTGTTTTTGGTCCCACTCACACAATTTCTTCTAAACAGGACTTTCATTCAGTTTTACCCCTCAGAATATCTAAAATTAGAGAAGAATTTTTCCTTCTTCAATTGTAGCTGAGATTATGATTCTTATTAACAGTGTGCAGCATCTTTGTATGTATCTGTCATCAAATGTCAATGAGTTGTTTACTTCAAAGTATTATTTGTTGAACAATAAACAGTTCAACTGATGTTTCTCATACGATTCTTTCTAAACTTTTGGTTTGATTATTAGATTTAATATAAAAATTTAAATATTTTAGGCAAATAATTTGGATCCCCACAGTTCTGTTGTTTATTAATTTAGGTTATTGTTACAGAGTGTGTTTGATAAATTAGAACCTGAAGAAATGAGGAGGGCAAGAACTCGATCGAATCCATTTGAAACCATACGTGGTGTGATTTTTCAAAACAGGTAAAATTAAATATTTTGTAGTTGTTTTCTATACTTTTTATTTTTTTAAATTAATTAATTATTTGAAATTTGCAAAGTTTTATACAACAAATACTATTTGTTTCAAATTTGTGGCACTATTTCTAATAGTGTCACAAATTTGTTAGAATTTATGGAATTTTCCATATGCATGGCGGGTGGAAAGTAAGCAGGCATTGAAAAATTGCAATAATTTCTATATTTTTAATGCAAAGATGATGAAAATGATTTGATACATACCTTAGTAAATGGAAATATGAATGCATACCTTAAAATTCAAAATAGGCTATCCACAGGATTTGGGATCGTGACATGGATGGACAGCTTCATCTCTGCGCATCCAGAATCGAACCTGTGGTCATTAACTTCAAATGACAATTTGTGATATGTTAACATCTCAGCATGGCAACCACTGATTTCCAACTTCGTAGCATGTAACAATCTTCACTTGCTTTCAAAGACGTGCAGTTGTCCATTTTTTTTTGTCACTGTGTATGTAGCTTCTCTTAGTCATTGTCCACACCACCAATGTGGAAATTATAAAATTTTGTTGACTAATGTACATGCAAGCATAAATTTTATTGCAATTGCATTATTATTACAAAAATTATAGCAAGTTTCTCAATGCATGATTACTTTTCACCCCCCCTGCAGATCTTTATGATAATTTCCATCAATATTGCACCTAAGGTATTTAAAACATGAGACCTGTTCTGTAGTATGATCATTAAAGTATTTATAAATACCATTGCCTTTGTTTTATTTATTGATATTTTCATGTTATACTTATTGCACATTTCTTGCAGTTTGAAAATCTCTGTAATTCATTCTCATTTGCCTAGACAATAATTTGATCATTGCAAAAGCATGGTACTTGAATACATTCTGCTATTTAATTGCATTACTGATTTCAACACTGTAATTAGATTGTCGATATGTAGATTTAATAAGGCCGAAGATAAATTGCATTCCCACCTCACAACTTGATTTGTTACTATTTCCACAAAAGATCTATTGTTTCTTGTAAGACTGTTTTTGTTTTATGACAGGCTTTGGATGGCTTGTATTAAGGGTTTGAGAAAACATCCAAGATACATTATCTTTTGCTCATCTTCTGAATTTCAAGGTACTCAACCTTGTCTTTTTGAAACCTATAAATCGGTACATTGCTTAATAAACTGGCTTTAATGCAGTTGGATAAGCAAACCGATAACATATTTTGTTTCATTTGAAACAGAGTCATTGCTTATCCGATTGTATTAAATTTGTTTTAAAGGCAACGTACCCAATGTTGTATGAGTTTCAAGATTACATTCTCTACATTCCTCTATAAGCTGTTCTGGTGTGAATACATTATTGATATAAGATCTTCCTTGCATGAAACCATTTTATTTTTTCAATGTGAATTCTCCAGTACATTGATAATTAATTCTGTTAAATATCTTAGGGATAAAATTGTTTTTTATATTTTTTGTTATTCTTTAAATATTATTGAAATTGTTCTTTTCTCATAATAGGGCAGCAGTGAAGATGGCAAACATTGATGCAATGTTTGATTTTATGTTTACGGATCCTAAAGATAATGATGGAGTAAGTTTCATTTTTGATTGTTCGCCTTTATACTTTTATTAGAATAATGGTATTCTTATGGAAATATTTTCAGTTGTTATGTATTTTATTTATAGTTTCACAACCAGTATCTGGAAAACAAATTACAAGATTTAAGATGATTTTCATATAATTAATAAAATTATATAACAGATTTTTATACAGAAAAATCACTGTACACAAATATAACATCAATTAAACTCAATTTTTAGATTAATGCTATTAAGTACTAATTAAATGTAAAGTAATTTAGCTTAGAGGTAGGTGTTATGTTCTATCTCTTGATAAATTTAATAATTTCTTCCAGAACTTTCTAAATTAATTAAGTTTCTCAAGAGGTAGCACATAACACCTATCTCTTAAGTTAAATTACTTGACATTTAATTGCCAATATAATCCGGCAATTGTTTGGCAAAAATCACTGTTCATAAGAAATGTACAGTAGCGCGTCGATTATCCGAATCAATTGGGGACTCGGGTTGTTGGGAAGATCAATGTTTCGAATAATTGATTATGTACAAAAAAACATATTAATTTATTCCATCTTGACATTTTTCTCTGTTGCGTGTCGCTTTGCGTTGAATTTTCATTGATGTTAAGCCTAACGAAGACTATTGTATCGTTAAAAATTATTTTTTTATTTTGTACGAACAAAATAAATATATTGAAAAATATAAAAACAATAAAAAATTATACTTCAGAAGTTAATTTAGTATCAAAAACGTAAAATATTTGAGTAGCCCAAGACATAGCCAAAGATTGCAGTGCCACAGCACTGGCGAAAATTTAAATTAGCCGACTGGAATTCTTTGGATGATTGACTTTCGGATAATCGACGCTCTACTGTATTATGTATTATACAATGGCGTTAAATACCATATAAATTTTTATAATACTTTAAACAAATAGTCTTTTATAATTATGACAAGTATGCCAGATTAAACTTAATGCTGTAATTTAAATAAAATTCTAATGTAATAATATATATTCTATGTCTGTAAATATTTAGCTTTATCGTGGAACCAAAGAAAGTTTCCACAGCCAGCAGCCCTTTGAATGCCATGTTAAATGTTTATTTATTCTTTACATTAGTCTTTTATATTAATTTTCTTATTGTTTTTAGTGTTAAACACTATATTTATTCTCTATAAAATGTATTGTTGTTATGTATTTTGGAGTGTCTAAAATGAATTAATTGGATTTACATTGATTCATATGGAAATAATTGCCTCGATTTTCATTAGTTGCAGATTTTGCCAATTGTTTTCAACAGATTAGTGATGAAAATTGAGGTGTCACTGTATATAAGTTTAAGAATGTATATGTAAGCCATCCAGAAAGTAAAGAACATTGTGGCACTAGTGAGTCTCCATCATCCATTCCAGATCAACAAGCTTTCTGATGTGTTGACAGCGTTCACCTAGTTTTGGCAGTAGGTTTGTAGCTTTGTTTTGCCAACCGTTTGAAATGAATTAGGAAATTAAAAATTCCACCAAATGCAAAGTTTGAAATGTGATTCAATTTTTAAAAATGCAAAAAAGGTTTGCCTGTAGAGATTCGTAGACAAATTACAGAAGTGTATGGTAACGTTATGAGCAAACAAGTGTTTAATGTTTAACCAAAGAAGATTGATTGCTCATAAATGATCATTTTTGACACCCTTCTCCCATGACTGATGAACTGAAGCAAAAAATTGATGATGAAATCTAAGGACATGCATTTTGTTTGTTTCCTCACACTTCAAAACATCTCCTTTCTGAAATTTTTACAGTGCAGCTTGGGTATGAAAACATTACATTAGATGTTTTTCTCGACCAAGATCAGAACATGAAAAAAAGCAAATGAAAACATCTTTGACATTTCTTGGTTGCTACGCACAAGAGGGAAACAAATTTTTGTCATATCACAGGAAATGAGAAATCTATCGATTGGCACTTCCTGAAAGCGAGTGCCAGTCAATAGAGTGGCATTATTCAAGATCTACATCAAAAATAGAAATGTTTAAGCAAACTTTGAATGCAAAAAAATGATGGCAACCATTTTATAGTACCAGAAAAGCTTCCTACTCTCTGACTTTATGCCAAAGACTGTGACAATAAACTTGAGAGTACCATGAAACATTGAATTGACTTTGAAATGCAGTTCAAAACAAACATTATGGCATGTTGTCAAGTAATGGTGTTCTCTTACATCATAAAATGGGCAACAGTTCAAGCAATTCTATGGAAATGTGGCTGGAAAATTTTTGAACATCCAACATACAGTTCCAACCTGACTTCCAGTGACACTCAGATTTTTTGGGTGGCAATCATTTTGAAAACAATGAGAAGAAAGAAACTGTTACTAATTGGTTAAAAGAACTGGCAGAAAACTTCTACAATGAAGAAATCAGAAACTAGTATTACAGTATGGAAAATGCTTAAAACTTGGTGGTGACCATGTAGAAAAATAAGTAAAATCTAAAATATCGAAATCCAATTTTCTGAGAAAAATCATTGTTTTGGTGTCACATGTTTTATTAAATTGCATATTTTTATTATAATATTATGAAAACAATAATTTTGAGGATATTTGTTTCGCATTCTTTTATATATGTAATCAATTTTTAGTTTTTTAGAATGTTTGTTTACAAAAAACTGAATTTTACAGAAGGTAAAATAAGGATTTTCTGTTAGACAAGAAAAATTGGCAAACTTGTTTATTCATTTTCATTATTCAGTAGTGACATAGAATTCCTAGTCCTACATCACTACTATACAATTTCCAAATGTTAATTGGTAACATAACAGTAGAATCTGCCTAATATAATTGCTTTGGGGCTTGATTAAACTAATAACAATAACCAAAAAACCAGTAACATTAAGCAAGATAACTAAATAAGACTACAGTTATTGAAAATGCTAGCTTTATTGACTGACTCTAAAAGATAAAGTTTAAACAATATATAATTTTTTCATTCCAATTATTGTTAATTAATATGTAATTTACTGTTATTTGTCTTTTGTGGTCTTAATATCTGCTAGTGTATAATCGAGGTAAGAAATGCCAGCAGTTTAAACTACTGTATTGAGAGCAAATAACAATTAAATTGATTAAATTTTATTGTTATTTGGCAAAAAAAAATTTCAAATTATATGTGGTACCATCTGTTATGATATGTTATTTAAAAACTTTTTATATTATTAATGATTATAAAATGGCAAAAGACTTAATTTCGAGGACAGAGATGAATTTTATAATAAAAAAAAGTTATAAATGCCAATACCAAGTAAAATCTTCATTAAGTCAGACCCACTTGAGATAAGGCACCTGATCTCTTCTATCTCCCCATCCCCTTGACCTTTAACCACTAAAATATAATATCAATTTCCCTAATATGCAAATTTCTCTGCAAAATTTCAGAAATTGTCTACAAAAAGCATAGGAGTTATTAAGTTACAATGTGGGTCATGTCACACTCACTCACTAACGTCCATTTATATAGAATAGTGTCATGTCACACACATGCACACATATATGCAAATACACATTAACATCCATTCATACAAAAAAAACTCCCCAACTTTTTTGTATTTCTTGATGTTTTGAAGTCCTTGAATCCAAGAATGTAAGAAACTTTGAGGGTTGTTTTTGACCGATTGCCATACTTTCCCTCTGTTATATATAGCAGCTAGGAAAGTAATGGCTTAAAAATGCATGTTTATCTGAAGATAATGATAACAATAATTGAATTCCAACTATACTCAGCAAAGTTTTCATAGTGTATTTTAACTTAAATGTTTCGAGATGCGCTAATTTTGATAATTTCGGATGTCCATTCACAATATCGGCAATTACAATAAATAGAATCTACTGTACTTTCAAACGAGTAAATACGTAAAAGATTCCCAAATAAATATAAAATTATTTTTGAAGAATGTTGTTTTTTATTTGTTTTAAGGAGATTAATTAACTAGGGATGAAATAAATATACAATACCAAATTTATATAATGTTATGATATTTTCTGTCATTATTACTTAAAAATAATTCTGCAAATTTTACAGAATTCGATATTAGAACCTCACGAATTGCTTTATTTTGCGGATATTTGTGCTGGACCCGGAGGTTTTTCTGAATATGTATTATGGAGGAAAAAGTGGGAAGCAAAAGGTTTCGGTTTTACGTTAAGAGGACAAAACGATTTCAAACTAGAAGAGTTTTTTGCCGGACCACCCGAAAGTTTTGAACCTCATTATGGTAACAAATATATATTAATTATAAAATGATAGCAATATTAAATAGCTTTGAAAATATTTAATAGGTTTTTTCTTTTAATTGCATTTAGGTGTGAATGGCTTAGAAGGAGATGGTGATATTTACATTTCTGAAAATTTAAGAGAATTTCGAAGATTTGTTTTGGAAAATACGGACGGAAAAGGTGTCCATTTTGTCATGGCCGACGGAGTAAGTTAATTGAATAGGATTTTTTTGTTGAATCATAAATCTAAAATAATTTTTATTTATTTATTTATTGTGTGTTAACATCTATCACTTAACACAGCTTATACATATTTTTATATTACATAAACATTATATAAACCACATAGCTCATGTAAGTAAAGTCATATATTAATATTATAAATCATATGTCAAATTTATTAATAACAACAAAAAAGTTTGATTCTTGTAGTAAATGAATTCATATTGCATAAATATCCATGTTTTAATTAGCATTATAAGATAGAAATTTTATATAGTATGTGAAAAAAATACAATTATTAAAATAACTAATTTTGTAATATTTGTATATTTACGAGGCTAGTTCAAAATTTGTCCTTAAAAATGTTTTAAAAAATCATAATGTATAGCTTGGCAACTATGCTTAGGATGTGATGCGTGACAGACTGTGCATATCGTATGACTTTTGTAGTCTGTGCCACTCGCGATATTGTGGTAGCTCTGCAAACTTGGTGGCTCCCTTGGAGATGTGCACAAAGGAGGACCAGAATGCAATTATTCATTTCCTTACAAGCAAAGGAATGAAACCATTACATTATCCTTGATGAACTGCAATATCAAAAAGTGTCTGCGAGATGGTTCACTGTGTTTCACATACTTCTGAGATGTTATGATGGGGAAGATGACAATGTTTTGGAATGCCTAGTTGTTACTGGTGATGAAAGTTGGGTACACTAGTGTTAACCAGAAACCAAAAGCTAAAACAAAGAATGGCATACCACCTTGTCACCAAAATGGTTCAAAGCCAGCCTAATCCAGGACACACATTGCTGACGCTTTATGGGGCGACATTGTCGAACATTACACACCTCAAGGACATACTGTAAATTGTATTCTAATCTTCCAAGATGGTAAACAGGTGTTCAGAAGTGGAGAACTAAGTTGAAAAGTGATGCTACATTGTACAGAATACTGGGTCTCATTTCCTGGTAAACATTTTTAAGGATACTTTTTGAACCATTCTCTTACATTTCTGAAATTTAAAATTATGTTTAGTAATTTTATAATAGATTTTATATAAATTATTAAAATATTATTTTTCAGGGGTTTTCAGTTGAAGGACGAGAAAATTTACAAGAAATTTTATCTAAAAGATTGTATCTTTGTCAGTTTTTGTGCGCGCTCTCAATTCTTCGGACAGGTAAACATTTTTTTAATAAGATGATGTGATTTTTATAGAAATATAAAAATGAGTAATATATATAATAAATCTGTAAAGATATAAAATGCATATTTTATGAATGAATATAATAAAGGTAAGACACGGGAACAACATACAGATTTGCCAAGAAGACGACACTACACTTCCAAGGTTTATAATCTGTGACTGGGAACATTTTGGATCTTCTGACATCTATAAAATCTCTATACATTCAATAATTTATTCCTTTATTTATTTTTTTTCAAACTGTTTTGGTAGAAAAGGTTATCAGGAGTTACTACTATGACTCCCTGCCAAGTAAAAAAGTCACTGACTGACGATATATAAAGGAATCAGAGTGCCGACCAATCTTGATGTAATAATACAATCATTAAACAAAAACACTTGATATCCAAACAAAAACACCTGAGATGTAAATAATTTTGCCAAGTAAAAATTTATGACAATTTAGATGATAAATTTGTTTTTGACATGTCACTCATGATGTCAAAATTTTTAAGAAAAATTTTGGCATCATGAGTGGCATGTCAAAAACAAATTTTAAAAAAATATTACGGTTTGAGCAACAAGAAATGGTTGCTTTTTTATTCAATTTAATATAAGGGTTGTAATATTTATTAATTATTAAGTTTGGTTAGTTCTTTTAAAAATATTTATTAATGTTTATTTTATTCTGAATTTTAATTCAGGTGGACACTTCATTTGTAAATTATTTGACGTTTTTACGCCATTCAGCGTCGGCCTGATATACCTTGTCTATCATGCATTTCAACACATCTGTATTCATAAACCAAATACTAGCAGGCCCGCAAATTCGGAAAGATATATAATTTGTAAAAGTCGTCTAGAAAATACCAAAGACATCCATGACTATTTATATGAAGTAAACTGTAGATTGGGACAGCTGTCTTCTTCTCTATGTAATCAAGACATAGTAGAAATTGTGCCATTGAGATTATTAAAAGAAGATTCTGCTTTTTACGATTATATAGTGGAATCAAATAACAGGTGAATAAAATGTTTCCTAGATTATTATTAATTTAAATAAAATGAAATTTAAGTTTTTAAATAATAAGGTTAAATAAGTTTAATCTTACAATTTTGCATTTGTTTCATACATAGAAAGATACATAAAACATTCATACATATACAGGGTCTTCCAAAAAGAGTGCTACCATTTTAAATTATTGTAGTAATAATTATTATATAAGAATGTCATAATGCACATTAAAGCATTGGAAAACTGTACAAGTTTTACATTTGCTCATTTTAATTCTTAGTGCATGCACCTAACCAATACTCAAATTCTCACACTTGCCCTGTCATATTCGTCATCATTTCTCCCACAACAGCCACAATTCTACAACTCTCGCAGATTACTTGCGTTGCACAAAGATGAGTGATTCCGACTTTGTGTACTACAGAATGCAAAATATATTCTGTATCGGAGTTGCTGTTTTTCATTTTTGGAACTTCCTAGAGGTAGATGACAAGACATCTGAATGAAAATGGGAGATGAGAATCAGATGGTTACTTTATTGATTGGTATATCTCATACTTCTCAGATAATAATGTAATAATATAAAATTGTAGCATTCATTTTGGAAATCCTTATATGTATGTAGGTGAAATGACATTCAGTATCCCCTTCATTTATGTGAATTTGCTTTAATGTGGTTGAAAACTTTTTAAATAATCAACTTTGTGGAAATGACAGTTCTATCAGAAAATGTGTTTTTGTTTTCAGTAACCTCTTATAAAGATTTATATTTTAAAAAAAACAAACAAACTTATAAAATATAGAAGAAACTAAACTGCCTTTTTAATTGAAATTACATATATATTTTTACAATTTTTGGCTTATCATCAGCAAAGATTTTTTAAAACTGTTTTATATAATATTGCAGAGGTCCAGCCTCTAATAAAAGGTTGTCTCTGAAAAAGACTATTTTAGTTCCCGGTGATTGGACAGGTTGGAAGTGAAGTGAAGACTTTTTGGTTTCTTCTATATTTTATATATTGTGAATATACTGCCTGCCTTTTTAATTGAAAACAAACTTAATTTAAATTTTTTCTATCCCAATAAGAGTAAAATACTGTATTTGAGAATATGGAATAGATCCATATTTTAAACAGTTTTTCATAGCTCCATTTACACATTGTTTTTGTGGTACCAATTATTTACATAAATGGTGAGATTACTGTATTAACCTATATATATTTTATATATTTTTTAATATCTTTTTAAAATAAATGCCACAAAGACAATGAATTTGACAAACCAATTCAGGAGGAAAAAATTGGAGATTGTTAATAAAATGAAATGTTGATATAACAAATGCCAGTTTACAGGATTTTATCAAAAAAATTTTGATTAAAGAAACAACACAAATAAAAATTAAAAACTTCTTTCAGTTGAAAATAATGGCTTTGTGCAGAAATAATAGTAATTATAGGCAGACTTCTATCACTACTAGTGTTGTTTTAGCTGTGCTCAATATTTCTGATAACTGTATTTTTAGTATAAATATACATACATTAACACAAAAGTTAGGTACCAAGAAGGAATCGAGTGTAACTTTCTTAGTACAAATGTAATTATAGTGGTAATAAGTAATTACAATACCATAGCTAAAGGATAATTTCCTGTGGAACAATGGTATAATTTAAAGGAATGTTAAGCTTGTACAGCTTTCTCTTGCCTGGATGTAGAAATATGGGCTGGGCTAGACATAGACACTGTACTGTACCTCTAACAGATTTGCCCCAGATGTTGTAATGTTGCTTAGTTCCTTCACACTGATATGGCCAAAGCTGATGTCCCATCTGTTTCCACAAATGCTCAATGGGAGATAAAGCTGGAAACAGGGCAGGCAAGGAATTGTGACAATATAATGAGTAACCCTAGCTGTGTATGACCAAGCATTATCTTGCTGGAAAATTGTTGTTTGCAGCCCTGCCATGACAGGCAACAAATGAGAATGAGCGATTTCTCAAATGTATTGCTGTTCCATCAGTGTCCCTCATATCACTGCTAGGAATGACTGTCATATAAGAATGCCCCCAGAATGGTACATCAGCAGTTAGGACAGTGAACCACTGAACAGTAAAGGTAGGATTGAAGCACTCACTATTGGCCCTTCTCACTAACATGATAGTACTTTGTTCTCAAAGGGAATTGGGATTTGTTACTAAAGATAATATGCTGCGAATCTGCAGTATTTCATGCTTCTCTGTCATAGCATTACTGCAAACAAAGCCAATAATGTTCAGGTGCTAATGGCAGAATGCATGAAAATTTGCCTATGCTAGTTGTCCATCAATAATACAGGAAGAGACAGGATTCTGTAACAACACAGACAGATAGGTGATGGACAAAGGTGTTACAGCTGTTCATGTTTATCTCATGAACAGTCATCTCTCCTGGTAGTACTGAAGCCTGCCTAATATATCCACTGCTTCCAACAGCTCACAGTCAGGTCAGAATGGCCTGATGAAAGCAATTCAACAAAATAGCCATCCAGTTTTCCTCAGCCCAGTGGTATTGTCTTTCTGAAATTTTCATCAGCCATGCTGTATGTCTTTAACTGCATCATACAGGCATGCATGGCATTCAAAGACCTTTAAACAGGTACACTGAAAATTCAGAATGCACTGAGTCTCTGCAAGCTTTTTTTGTAAGATACCAGGATTGCAATTTTAAGATGTTTCGGTGGCATTATATAGTATGCAGTTGGACCACACCTGTAATAATTTCCATAGCCGTACATCAGATTTTTCAGTAATTATTGGGATTTGCAGTTCTGTCCGGTGTGCATAACATTTTTGTCGATGAGTGTATATTTTGTATTTAATGTAACTTATACTATGAAAGTATAAAATTTTGTTCCAAATGAATGGTAAGTGAATAGACGAATTGCATTTCTAAGTATTTGTACTTAAAAATGTAAGAAATTTTTATTATAGATAAATTTATTGTTTTCATTTTTGACTGTTGTATTTCAATATAGTGAAATTTCACTTTAACAAAAATATTTTGATGACCCCCACATTTCTATTATATCGATATTTCACTTTATATATAAATTGCATTTCTGGAGTTAATCTGCCATAATTGTGGATTATACATACCGTACTTAAAATATTTGATGTATTATTATTAACTAGAAATTCTCCCATCAAGTATGATGGACTACTTTCTATGAGAAAGTAGAGATTCAGGAATTGAGAAAAGTAAAGATTTCAAGAAATTCAAGAAGAGTAACTAATATTTCTTCAAATTCAATAGCTTATACTGTCCATCAGAACATAATGCATAATAATATATTTTAAATAGCAGGCTTGCTACTTTCAATTGGATAGTAGGACATCACACGGTCACTATAAAAAGTTTTTTTTTTTTTAATTGTTGTAGAAGCAACACAATGCAGGTATCTTTTTTTTTTAAAGTTTAAATTTTAAATTTAACAAAGTAAGTTTAAAATATGCAATTTGCCAAAATATTTTAAAATGCAACTCAAGGGGAAATTCTGTGATCAAGCATGAACTAAATGAGGTCACTGACATAGGTCGATCACTGATCCAAAATCAATAAAACGTTTATTCTATAGCTATTTCTACAAAATAAGCAGCTTATACTTTCTGTCAGAACATAAAATGTATATAACCAAAATTTCATTTGCATTGGAGAAAAAATTGCAGGTGTTATAAGGAATTCACACACACAGAGAGACAATGGCTTTTATATTAGTAATGTACTGGTACAGGATGGATGGAATGTAACTAGACATTGGGATATCATATAATTTCTATATTTCAAATGCAAAGATGAGAAAAATTATTTGAAATGTATTTTATTAAATGGAGATACGGATGTGTGCCTAGAAGTTTAATTTAGGCACCAGTGCCATCCACCAATTTCCTCAAACGACTGAGGATTGTGACATGGATGGACAGCCAATCTTCTGTGAGTCTGCAATCATTAGCTTTGGATGAAAATTCTGGATTGTTTCTGGACGGAAGGAACGGTGGCAAGACGTCCTTTTGCTACACGCCACCATCTCTGCATGGCAGCCACTGATTTCCACATCTTGCAGCACCTGACAATCTGCACTCGCTTCCGAAAAGATGAATGGTTGGCCTCTCTCTTGGTCACTGCCCACATCACTGATGCAGGAATTATAAAATTCTGTTGAGTGATGTAAATGCATGCACAAATTTTATGATTGTATTATTATTACAAAAATTATAGTGATTTCTCAATGCTTATTTACTTTCTACCCACCCTGTATATTCATACAATACATTTTATTTGAAATATATTTAATTATGGAGATCATTTGGCTTAGCATTGATATATTTTTACTTGGGAGCATTTGAGTATTGCATCATTAGTTTACAAAGAGGAGATTTGTTTGTTCTGACAATTGTTGATGAGGGGGAGGAAAGGTTTTGATGAAGTAAGATTGCACCCATTATTTATTTTTCTCCACAGTCACCATAAAATTTACTGGGGGGATGACTGCAATATTATTACTACATTCCTTTTAAATTATATATTTTGTATTGTGTGTCTTTTGTATTCCAGTGTTTATTTTGACAAGAATTTATATTTTCCAACGCGTCAGTCCGTAAACTGAAGGTCGTAATTGTCGGCTCATAGCTGCACAATAAATAAAAGTGTTATAAACATATACAACTGTCTGAAAATAGTTCCCATGTATGTACAAATGTTGTTGACTTCTGGCTCAATAGCCTAATTAGGGGAAGAGGAAGAGGTACTTGATTTTTGATGACTGGTGATGAGAGCAGGGGGATCAAAAAAGGGCAAATTTTTGCTGACATAATACTTGAACAGTCCCTCAGAGCTTTCTGATTACAGAATTATTTTTATTAATTTAATTTATTTTTAAATAGGAAGACATTTGCAGAAATTTGAATCCTTATGATAAATTTTCAGATAGACACAAAAGCAATTTTTTAATTTATATAAAATCTTACAATTTTGTTGTTTAAGTAACAAAATGTTTTTATCTTTGCCTAACAAAATAAATAAAAATTAAATTATTTTTGAAATGGTTAAATTTTTATTTTTATTGAAACTATTGATGATTGAACATATTTAACAATTTACATATTTAACATATTTACAACATTTAAATTTCATTTCATTTACGATTTATAAGCTATTGTTTGTTTAATATTTCCAGATTAGGAGAGCAACAGATTATTCATTTAGCAAAAATAAAAGCTTTCGCACAAAATACGTAAGTATAAATATTTTTTGTTACTAAATACATTTTATTTTGTGTAAACGTTATTAAATTTAACAGCAGTGAAAAAGCTGCAATAGTTGGCACAGTTTCTGTAGAAGTTGCGTAAATTACGAACTCACTGTTAAGTGCCGAAAACTAAAGAAAAATCTTTTAAACTTTGGAATAAGCCTACTTTTTAGCAACGATGCATGCGAGTGTTTGCAGATGGTGCTAGGATGCAGCATGAGCGGGCACCAACTCGACCTAAAATCTCCTTGCCTGCCAGTACACCTATCCTGAAATAATTACTCAAGCATACCTGTACCGACTATTATTGGGAGTTTCTTTAAACATGAATTGGTTGTTTGCCAAGTAATTATGTGTTCTCACCAAACTTCTGCTTATATGTCCTACTGAAATCTATTGCAAAATTTTAAAAATTAATGTCTTTCATGTTTTGCCCTCCAAGAATAAAAATCCAAGCATGTTACTGCAAACTGGAAGCACTCCCTAATTAAGGATGTGTCTATAAATTACTCTTGACTAATGAGTTGCACAATTGTACTAAAACCTGTCAAAAGATGACCTGCACTTGTGTTTCAAAATGATGCATAATCTCGTCTTCCGACATTACAATCAGGCATGCCGGAAAAGACCAAACAAAAAGATCATGTAGCATTTGCATGATGTAGACAAAATGGCAGATTCTGTTGCTTACACAAATCCTATTCTATCAAATGAGACATATAAATTTAAATTTTTTATTTTTAAAATCTATTATAAGATCATTTATTAATAAATGATCTTATAATAGATTTTAAAGTTTTCAGAACAACTTCTAAAATTAATCTTAAAATCATCATGACACATTTTTCTGTCACAAAAGAAAAAAAGATAGAAATGGCAGCTCCAAAAATTGATGAATTGTTGTAAAATTTTTTAACAAGCAGATGAAGTTCATGGGAGAGCAAATGAAGCAAGCAGGAAAGCAAATCCCCTAGTAACTTTATAATTATATAGTTTGTTTTAGATGATAGTTTTAAAACATTAGAACTTATTTTAGAATAAAATTAATATAGTTTATGAATATCTTAAAATCAGTGATGACATCATATCAGAAACAGAGGGTTGTTGTTATTATATGAGTGGAGGCAGTAGGCCAAATGCACTTTAACCCGAAAGACCCATCATGCACTACACGGCATTATTTCAAAAGTATGAACTCTTTAAAAAAAACAGCAGACTTTTGAAGGAAAGTTGAGGGAATTTATTTTGGCAAAGTGGAATCCACATTAACAAGTCTATTCGAGCAAAGAACTGCACACTCGCAAATGGGATACAGAGGAGTCTCCTCAGCAGAGCTACAAAAGAGGTAAGAAGTCAAGGAGGAAAGATTTGGTCAGCACAGATGTTTATAAAAGTAACAAAACCAGTCATAACATCAATCAAAAAGTGATCATGATTCTTGTCAAAAAGACAGAAAGTCTTTAGTTTTACCAGAGAGCAGACTAGACAAAAAGTCTTCCTCTGCTTTACACCAGGAATTAACCTCCAGTACTTAGAATGATTGGAAGTAGTCCAATCTTTAACAGCTCTAAAGAAAGTATTATAAGAAATATCGAAAGCTGATTTGGGCCCAATATAGAGATAAGAAGCATTATGTTTGGTCAGTAAATCAGCACTTACATTGTCAGCAATAGTCACATGTTCTGGCACCCCACAAGAGAATGACCCTGTTATGGATAGCCAGCTCATTGAAATGTAAACAGCACCCCCAGGCAACCCAGATGAAAAAGGAGCATGTGCCCCAATTAATCTTAGCACTAGAAACCACCAATCTAGTCTTTCTCCAAAATTCCCTATTGGTAGGCTTACCAGACATTTTGACCAGGATTGTCCTGGCTTGATGATGTGGTCCCGGTGTCCCAGCCAGTTTGTTATTTTATCCTGGTTATTTGGTAAAATTTTAAAGATGCCAAATATATAAGAAGTAAAAAGAGTGCAGCCTCAGGTAAAATGGCAATTTGGCAACTTAAAAATTCCCTTGGTTACACTCACTGTTGCCAATCTAAATATTTTGTATCTAGATCTAAGTACTTTTAATGTTGTCTAGATGTTTTCATCCAAAATTTATAACATGTGGCCTAATGAATTTAGATGTTTTATTTTTTCATCCAGATATATTTTCACAGAATTTATAACAGCCTATGAGATCCAGATATTTTTATTTCATTTTTTAGATATTTTGTTTCAATTAGAGTTGGCAACATTGAAACTTATACTGGCACGTCATTGCTGTGCATGTCCTATCTTAGTCGATATAATTGCAAATTGCTAGTCGACATTTGCAATTATTTTGTACTGTACATTAATTTAATCTCCAAAATGCCGTAAGGAAACTGTGTTTACCGATGAATTAAAAAAGGATTATCTGTTTTTGAAAAAAGTTTGTGATCATATTGACAATGTGAAATGTGAACTGTGCTTTTCAGAATTTTCACTAACTCGTGGACGTTTGGACATAAAAAGATCACTTGAAATGTGTGAGACATGAGGCAAGCCTAGTAGCAGCAGAAGGAACTTCCTCGAATATATTGTCATATTTTAAAGGTATCGATTTAAGTGACAAAGAATTTTTAATAGCAGCTAAAGGAGCAACTTTTGCATTTCATGTTGCTATTCACAATCTCAGCTTTGAGTCAGTCGATTGTTCATCTAAATTGATTATGAAGCTCTGAAACAAAGTTTAGACTAGCCAGAACAAAATGTGAAGCCGTCATTGTTAATATGATTGAGCCACTGTTGTTTCAGCAGCTTTGCGAAGATTTAAATAAAACAAATTTTGTGACGGTATCAGTAGATTCTTCCAACAGGAAAGAAATTAAAATTGTGCCAATCGTTGTGGGGTATTTTGTACCAGATTGTGGCATAAAAGTTAAACTTTTAGACTTTCAATCAGTTCCTGTTGAAACTGCAGAAATACTGACAAACTGTTTAATATCAGTTATTAAAACTCATAATATAGCAAAAAAAATTATTGGATTTTGTGGAGATAATTCCAATACTAATTTTGGGGTTGTTAAACATGGAGGAGAAAACAATATTTACAAGTAAATTAAAGGCGGAACTAGGAAGGAATATTGTTGTGGCATTGGTTGTGGTGCTCACATCATACACAACTGCCTTCAAACTGCAGTTGATGTTCTACCTATTGAAATAGAAGCTTTAGTGGTCAAAATTTATAAATTTTTCTATATAAATTTTGAACGTTTATATGGTTCAAGTCACTCAAGCTAAAAGAGTTCTGTGAATGTAAATTTAGAGTACAAAAAAAGGTTCTTCAACACGGCAACAGCCGTTTTCTTTTGCTACTTCCAGCTATTGATTGACAGAATACTTGAAATCTATGAAGGACTAAAATATTATTTTATTTCACAAGAACACTGTCCAGTGATGATAAAACATTTTTTGATAATGATTGTGGTGAAACGTATTTATGGTTTGTGCAAGGGCAACTCAAATTGTTTAACAAAGCTATCTTGATTATGGAAAGACAAAAGCGAGTGCAACTGATATTGTCAGTGAACTTGGAAAATTAAAAACAAACCTTGAGAAAAGGCATGATAATAAATTTATACCTCAAAAAGCAAAAAACATTTTAGAATACTAGAAAATAATGGAAGTATTAATATCAATACAATCCTACAAGAGTTTACAACATTTTATACAGATGTATTTCTTACATTGAGCTATGGGAAAACAGTTTTGGTGGAGCAGAATCTTTTACTTTAGTTAATAATAATGAATTAACATGGTCTGAAATTGAAGCTTCAGGTGAAAAAATTAATGAAACTGTTGCAAATAATACAATAAACATGGATCAACTGTTTGATGAAGTAGTGATTGCAAAAGCTTTTTGGTCAGCTAACTATGAAATTTGGAAAAATACAAGTTGTGAAGAAAAATGGATACAACTTTTCAGTCATTTCAAAGAAAAGAACATTTCATTGCCCAATCTTGTTCAAATTTTAGAATGCATTTTCAGCACGCCAGGCACATCTGCACCAGTCAAAAGAATATTCTCAATAATGAATATCATATGGTCTGAAGAAAGAGGTGGAATGGCTTGAATCAACCATGAAAGCTTTACTACACTGCAAAATTAACAGTGAACTAATTTGCAGCAAATTTTTTAATGCCATTAAAAATAACAAAGAATTTTTAAAGAAAGTTCACACTAGTGATAAATATTAATAACTTCTTAATAATAAGTTATGTTTAGTTGAGTTATTAAAAATTGCTTTTAACTCTTTGCTGTTTTTTGTTAACAATGTCTTTACTTAGCTTTTCAATCATAGAAGCTTATGCTATTAGGCTTTATTTTCTGTTGTGAGTATTTTCTCAAAATTGTCCTGGTTTGAGAAAAAAATATTATGGTAAGCCTACCTATTGGGTCTGGATGAGGCCTAGAAAACTCCAGAGACTCTATAGCCTAAGAAATGCGTCTCAAGTAAATAGAGAATAGTTTCCTGAGCAGAGGTTGAATACTTACTACTGGAAAGAATCAAGAGACCTGGTTCAGAGCAGGATTTCTTAGCTGAAATCTTCATGAATCTAAAACTTCTAGAAACATTAGAAATGTTTGAACAAAAGGACCTCCACAAAGATCTTTTTGCTCTTCTAAGAGTTTTTTTTATACTAGGCAAGATCTTTATGGTAAAGCCGTCAAGCAACAATACACTTAGCTTGGTTCAATAACTTCCAAGTTGAAGACCTCAGAAAACTTCATCTCCTTGTTTCACCGAGAACTAAAAGATGGACGAACTTTTCTCGAGTATGACAGCTAATAGCGTAGGATTCGAGAATGTGCTGTGGCTCGAGGTCTGCAGCCAACTCAAAGCCTAATACGGCACCAAATTGACAAGAGAAGCAACCCCATCCGGAAGACGGACATTCTTTAAAAAGTGTCCAATTGATCCTCTTTCATCCTTCTTAGGCTAGAAGACAAGAGTGAAAATAGTGTTCTGTGATCAGATAGGGAAAGTTCATCAGATGTGCCAATCCACCACTCTGTTACCTAAATTAGAGGAAGATAGAGTGAGATCCAGAATTTCCATTCTGGAAGTAACATAAGTGGATTTGTTGCCTGGATTTAAGATTATCGGGTCTGAACCCATCAAAAAGTCTAGATGCTCTAGCATTAGCTATTGAATTCTATTTCTGTTTGATGTATTCTGTTATCTAAGCATTCATCAGAGGAAGCAATATCTAACTATTGACTTATAGAGAGTTTCAAGTTATTAATTTCTCCTCCTACAAAGAAACTATCCAATTATCTTTAATAGACATTCGAGATAAAGATCCCAGATTTAATTCAATATCTCCACTTAGTATTATTAATTTTATTTATCAGTTAAATTTCACAAACTTAATTTCGATTCCAGTTATTACCAAGTCATTAAAACTGAATACAAATGTAAATTATTTGGTATTAAATAAATCATATTCATATTCAATTACAGTCGACCCCCCCTATAAGATATAGATACGTTCCAATTTATTAGGAATCCGATTTCTTACAAGTCGTTCCAATCACAGCCCGACACGTGTCAAGTTTACGGACTACGGCTGATTGAAAGGTTTTCTTCCATAAAATTAATCGATTCTACACTAATCCGACTCAACATTTCCAAAATACGTATATTTTTTCGTAGTTTTATAGGAATTGTAATTATAGGGACTGTAATTATAGGGGGGTCGACTGTATATAAAATTCTGTTTATCTGTCAGTTTATTTTTATTTTTATATTATAAGAAATGATAATTTATTAATTATCTTTCTAGTGATTTATATGAAGAAAAACAAAGTGATTTAAGAGAAGAATGTTTAAAGCTGTGGAAGGTAAGTGTTTTAAAATTTTAATATAGGATTGCAAAATTAGGATACAAATGCAGCTCTGAATGAAGCTGGAGTAGGCATGGTCTATAGCTCTTATCAGAGTTGTAGACCATGCTCACAGGAGTGAAAAAGTCAAAAGGAACCAATAGTCTACGTGTGATCCTTCATGAGATAGTCTCCCGAAATTGGCCTATATGGAATTTTGAAAACCCCAGAAAAATGGGGTAAAATTTAAATCCAGGACTATTTCTCAAAACAATGCTAAAAATTGGCCATTTTTCACTTTACTAGAGACTGCTGAAGGTTTGTAAAACATGCAAAATGCCATTGTATCGACTAATTCCGGGAGTCACAATGCACACTTTGTTAAGCTTATTGCATGTTTAACAAGCTGATTTTGGGGGCTATATCTTGCAAAGGCTCACCCATAGATCATCGGTTCCTTTTGACTTTTTTACTCCTACGGGCATGGTCTATGGTTCCATAAGATCCTAACAGCCTCATCCAGCATTGCATTTGTACCTTATTTAGTGCATTAAATGAAATAAGGACAGGTTTAGTTTTGTATTAAAGCAATATATTCTTTTGTTTGCATTTTATGTATTTTTTTAACAGAATAATTATTTAATATTCTTTATTAGCAAATGTACCTATTAATTGTATCAGTTAAATGCAATCATTAATTTTGTTATACTTAAACAACTTCTACTTTTTTTGTTTTCGTCTGTACTGTATTGGTCTAACATACTGTACTGTATACCATTGGTTATATACGGTCACTACACAATGACCATTAGATTAGTATTAAAGAGTAGTAAAGTGATCTAAATGTGATATAATGAATGAAAACTTGGCCTGATAATAGAGAATTCTCAAGACAGAAAAAGATAAAACAATCATCCATCTTATGATTCTGTCAAATAATCAAGCTGGATTTATTATCAGGCTACATTTAGCTAATTAAATATACAAATGCTACACAATTTGGATTGAAGACAGGCAAATACGTCACCCTCTTTTATTAAGTTAATAATTAGAACTAAATAAATAATTTAGAATATTCTAGAAGAAAAGATCGATCTGGAATATGACTCAAACTTGCGACTTCTGCTTACCATATAAATGTGTTAACGATTATGCTAGCCGGACACTCATCTGATCTCCACTTCCAGGTTAAATAAATATAGCAGATTGAAGAATAGGGCTAACTCATTGTGCCAATCAGAGATGACTACACACTAGAGGCCTTTATGGCACTTGGCCAACTTTAAGCTTTAACCTCAGAAACACAAAAGAGAACCAAAACTCTAGCAGAAAATGAATTTCCTGCTGGAGTTTTGGTTCTATTTTGTGTGTCTCTAATATTATATATTATAATTTGAGGTAAAAGCCTATAAACAACACATAAATATTATAATATTTCTGTGTTATTATAAATATTATAATATTTCTGTGTTGTTTATAGGCTTTTACCTCAGCATGGTTTATATGTATATGCATGTATACCGAGCACAAATTAACAGAAGTTACATTTTATAGCTTCCGGATAGAGTAAGATCTGCACCGAATCGATCTGACCCCAAATCGAAATTCTACGAACTGACAAAAGTAAGTCAAATTTTCTTATAAAAATGACATTATTAAAAGTATTTTTTCTTTTGATTGAGAGTAAAATATTATATTATTAATTACTTATTGCTTTTTATATTATATTCAAACTTATATATATTCAATTATATCAATTATTTTCTCATCATAATTTTAGACTTAAATCACCTTGGATTAAAGTCTAAAATAAAGTATAAGTATTAATTTTGTTACCTTCTTGTTGTGGGTTTAACATATACATAAGGTGGCCAAAAAATCAGTTAACTGAAACAAGAACAGTGAATGAATTACCGAAATTGTGATTGCAACTGGCTATAGGCGACTACGGGGGCAGGACATTGCTGCAAGTACTGCGAGACCTTTATATTACATAAATTCTTCAAGGATATATTACATTCCATTGTTTCTAAATAATCAGTTTGATATGAGAGATTACTTTCTGAACTTATAATATAAACTAAGCATTTTTATAACTAGTGTTATTTAAGTATAGTTATGCCCAAAAAGTTCCAGGAATGGGCAGACAAAACAATAAATATCAAGAAGCAATTTTTTTAATAATTTACATGCCTTTTCCCGATAGTAATTGTAGAATTCTCTCGTACACATGCACATAATAGTTATTTAAATTAGCTTCTTTGTATCTGAAAAAGCCAATTTTTCTCAAATTAAAGAAATTGTGAGATTATTTTGAAAAATATCAAAAAATTTCTTTATATCTTAATACATTTTGATTCTTTGACTCAATCCTCAACTTTTTGAACACATCTTGTATTTTATTTATGACCTTTTAGGATCCATCTTGTTACAGAATTGCCTCTAAATAGATTTTAGTGTGTTTCAAAAATATGATTTTGGGTGGATATTAATTAAAATTATTAACATTTTCCGTTTAATTTTTTTGAGTTTATTTTATTATTATAGTACCGAACCAAATATCTGCCTTCCAAAATTCAGAATTACCAGAAAACTGGTTGGTTTTGAATTTGGCAGTTGTAGTTACAGCTGTATCTCGTCACATACCACTTTGTTTTGTTTCTATGGCCTAGGCATCACACAACACTGGTTCCAGTAAGACTGCTGTCTCATGGTATGTTAAAAACAATTCTGTTCTTTACTTTCCATTGTTTATTTTGAAATTTAAGTATATATTTAGCCCACATCCAGAAAACTGGAAAATCCAGACTGCTTCTGATCCCAAGTTTGTCAGATATTTGGTACAGTACTGTATTACCTGACAAAGAAAATTAGTCATAAAATAAAAATGATAAATTATATGTATTTACTTATTTTTACACTTAATTTATGTGATTGGGACAGTTAACACACACATGCAAATCAAATTACGAGGGGTGAATTTCTCAGAAGCCACTTTTCCATTTAGACTAAGTGCCTTAGCACATGCACAGAACATCTTCAAATGTGATTTGGTGAAGTCAGTACGGGCACGTGCATGTACACTACCGTACTAAATATTGTCTTTGCCGATGCGTGCTCAGATTGAAAGTTATTTAATATGTTAAAATGTTAGTATAAGATGGCAGTCTAACTGCCTATCTTTATAAAAAATTATTTTATATTAATTATTAATAATTATCCAAACTATAGTCAAATAATCCAGAAGTTAATAAGATTATTATACAATATTTGGACTCAATTGTTTATTATATGTACAATGATTGGTTAACAGAAATGAAATAGAAAAAAGACAATATCTTAATGCTCGAGATGACAACTTCTAAACTGCATACCGGTACTTATCTTACTTTTGATGGCCATCTGGAGGCATGGGATATACAGTAAGGCAGGTTATGCGAAAGTTTTATATTCACTCTTGCAGTTTTCTGTAGGGTGTCTGCCCAAAATTATGGTAATTGTTTTTATTTTCTATACATTTCTATTCATCAGATGTGTTTCTAGATATGATAATAAATATTATTTTTTTTTTATAAGTTACAAAAACTGACAAAAGACAGAAAGAATAGGTCTGTCTTTAGAAATTAATTACATTAATAATTTTTTTTTTTATAATTTATGAAAGAAGCATTTGAACATAGACAATGACAATTTCTGTAATTATTAATATTAAATAAATGAATAACTATTGCAGATTAGTACATTTAGCTTTCAATCAGGTCTGTTTTTCAGGGCGAAGACACGGCTTACATGACGGGAAAGTTGCAGGAGTTTGAAACGAGCCATTTCAAATTAATTAAGAGCATTCGTGATTATTGTTGCATTGTATCTGGAGTGGAAAAATCAAATAGAATGGACCGAGCATTTTTTCTATCACTTGGAGTAAGAATCTTTTTACATTTTAATGATTTTTTCCATCATATTTTTTTTATGGTATTTTATTTTTGGCTGAAGTTTTGAACACACGAATGTAATCATAATTTAATAATTAGAAATCAGAAATTCCATACTTCAAAAGAGTAGAGCTCACAAGTATCCAAATGAATAAAACCACTGAACATTGGTAGTTGGTTGTGGGTTTGTGCCTATCCAATGGACTGGCTGTGTGGAGTTCTCCAGGTTTTCTTCATATTTGTAACACCTAAATAGAGGACAGATTCCCATAAACGACTTCTCTGGTGGCATTTCCTTCTAGGCAGATCGCCCATGTGTTGCATTGCCACATATGAACAAACCAATCAAAAGAGTAAATCAATTATAGTTTTTGGAATTACACTCATTGATGAAAAACAAGTTATGTACCCAATAAAATTGTCTGATTACTGCAAAACTAAGTACAGTGGGTGATTGGTTAATGAACAGTTCGGACTGTAAACAAATTAGGCAACAAATACTTTCAGGAAAGAGTTTTATGTTCGGACAACAAATACCTCGCAGAACAAACACAAGAAGTGACACTATGTGTAAGATTTGTAGAACTGTATTTTACTGCCATTTATGAACAATTTCTGGAAAGAAACTTTGACAGTTGTATACATAACCTTTTTGTGCATTGGTTGATTTCTGTTCTCTGAATTTTCTGAACTTTTTATTTTAAAAAACTGTTAATGAAAACTGCATCTGAGAAGCAAATATGTACTATTCATTAACAAATAGAGAGATTGCTTTTAGTTTGGATAAAAGAAAGGGAAATGAAAAGAGATGTAACTAGTGTGATTAGCATTCAACAGAAGACTAGAGAAATTTTTGAAGAACTGAAGAAACAAACTTCACATTTGTCACTTGAGGAGATAGAATTCAAGGCCACCACTGGATCATTTGCAAAGTTTAGAAGGAGATCTGGCATTAAACATGTGCTAGTGAAGATGAAGAATCTGAGAAGTTCTAGCTCAAATTTCAAGAATTCACTAAAAAAGAAGGATATTGTTCACAACAAATTTTAAATTGTGATGAAATTGGTTTATTTTGGAAGTGCATGAAAGATGAGAAAAATATTCCTGGGCATAAACTCGTGAAAGACCGATTGATGTTACTTTTGGGAGCTAACACTAGTGGTGATATGAAGCTTAATCCACTTCTTTGTCTATCACTCTGGGAACCCTAGAGCATTCAAAAAATTCCATAATTAAAAAATGGCTGCCAGTGTTGTGGAGATCAAATGAAAGGGCAAGGGTTATGCAGGTTTTTTCAAAGAATGGCTGTTTAAATTTGTACTTCAAGCATAAAGGATTACTTTCAAACCAATGAATTACCATTAAAAGCACTATTGCTATTGGACCAAGACATCCAAAAGACCTTGAAGATGATTTGCTGGAAGACTTTCGTTGGCTGACTGTTCAGTTTCTCCTTCCAAATATCACTTCAATGATTCGGTCAATGGATCAGGAGTTTATTGAATGTTTCAAGAAATTGTACATTCACACACTGTTTTGTTGGTGTTTTGAAACATGCTAGTTCTCAACAATGACATTAAAAACATTTTGTAAAGAAACATTTGATATTCTTGAAGCTATCTGGCTCATTCAAAAGACATGGTCAAAAGTCACTCAATGACAGTTGAATTCAGCTTGGTGAAAGCTGTGTGACATTCAGGGAGACGGAGATGATGCTCCTGAAATGGATGAAATTGTGACAAATGCTAGAGATCTGGAATTGGAGATGAAGATGATACTGAAGATCTCATAATGGACCATGAAAATGATCTTATGCTAGAAGAACTCCAAGAACTCTTGAATGAAGAACAGCAAGATGTGTTTTCTTCTGAAAAAGAAAAAGACGAAAGAGGACCAATGCTGACATCTGCTATTAAAGATCTTTAGAAGAAGTGGGAGGATGTCAGAACAACAATCTTAGAATGGCACCTAAACCAGGTTGAGGCCAATAGCTTGGGGATCTCTACAATGAGAATGCTATTAATCATTTCCAAAAACTCCTGAAGAAGAGAGAAAAGTAATCGACTTTAGACAGATTCTTTAACATCCCACAAATGGAAAAAAAACATGATTGATGAAATGCAAGATTATGTATGCATTATTGTTATTACATATAATTAAATGTAGTAAGAAATTATATAATTTTTTATTTATTTTTCTGAGTCTCCAGAATGAATTAATCAAATTCCTAAATATACCAGAATAAAAATCTATGGTAAATCGATAATTGGTTAACAAACAATTCGGGTAGTGTACATCGTCTTTGAATGGATTATGTCATTAACTAATCATCCACTGTACAGTCAAACCTCTTTTCTGAACTTAATTTGTTCCTAAAAATTGTTTTAATTAAAACCAAAATAAATTTTCCCATAAGAAACAATATAAAATGGATAAATCTGTTCCTGACCCCCAAAACAAAACCTTAGTTTTTACCTTTTTAGCTGTATTTCAAGCATAAAAATGCCTACAAATCAAATGAAATATAATACAGATAATATATTATATCATCTATATATATTAGTGATGCAATGAATAGTATATTCAGCCTCAGTATATTTTATCCTGGCCAAATACCAAATATTTGGCCAGGAATGTGGCTGAATATTCAGCCAAACTATTCGGCTTGATTAACGCACGTACGAAAATTGGCACGTAAACCGCATTATGGCAAGGATCACGCACCCTGCTCTCTATTGGCCCACTGTCACTACATTTCGCCATTTGCGTTGATTCTTGACAGTTGTAGCAGACAGACATAAGTGTTGTGGCAGTATGTGATAAGTGATGATATCAAATGTGGATAACAATGAAATGACCTACACGTGTAAATAATGGAAAAATAACAGAGAAGGACCGCAAAGTGAAAATGTGAAAATAAATATGAAATTGAGTTGATAACATAATAAAACAAGTCAAAGCAGCTTATTGGCACAAAATTCGCGGCTGTCAATGCCAAATAATTGTTCTCATAGACTTTGGAAAGCTAAATGCTTGTAATGAAAGTCACTTAGCATGCAAAAGCCTGGGGCTGTTCAGGCTACCAAGCTGTCTGGAACTTCAGTTATGATAAATAATTTTGTACAATGAAACAAAAAAGTTAATTTAATTTTCAAGTTTATAATAAGGGATGATTTCATNGGAAAGCTAAATGCTTGTAATGAAAGTCACTTAGCATGCAAAAGCCTGGGGCTGTTCAGGCTACCAAGCTGTCTGGAACTTCAGTTATGATAAATAATTTTGTACAATGAAACAAAAAAGTTAATTTAATTTTCAAGTTTATAATAAGGGGATGATTTCATAAAAATGCTTTACAGATCATTAATTATTATTTTATCACATTTTATGACCTAAGTTTTGATCTAATGTGCCCATGCAATAAAAATTTTCAAACAAATTTTTTACCCTTTTTCACCCCTTTAAGGTTGACTTTCATATAATGTTTTCTTAGCATGCCTAAACTTTACAAAAGGAACACACACTCAAACTTTTGTTTCTAGCACCAGTAGTTTTGGCTCTGCATTAATTATCCTATCAGGACTTGTTCTTTTATATACAAGTATATAGATGACTAAACTACATAATAAATAGGTAGTTTTCATTTGATTTGTTACCTTTTTTTGATCTCTTAAAAAAATAACTTAGTTATATTACTTTTCCTTTGATCTTTTACATAAATAAGAAAAAAATTGCACTTTCTCGAAATTGAAATGTATGTTCAGCATTAATAAAAGTTACCAAAATGATTAATTTACTGTGTTTTTGTTATTTCTTACTCCTGTTTTTAGGTATTCAGTATTCAGCCGAATAGTAACCGAATATTCGTTGCATCACTAATATATATATTAATTTAATTTAGATTCAACTGCAGCACATACCAAAAAGTGGAAATACTATCTTCCCCTCATGTGCATTGAAATCTAATTTAAATAGCACCATCATCAATGATTTGCGTCCTGATGTCTAATGATGTGAGGTGATCTCCACACCACTAACACTGAGCCATCGACTTTCTTTAATATAGGAAGTGTAGGGAGTTGACCGTCTCTCTCTAATCTCTGGCTGGCTCTTGAATAGCTTGTCTGTGACTGAGTTATCGTACAGCAATGGACAAATATGAGTTCAAAATTTTGTTCGTGTACTGAATTATTCAAAAAGAGAGGCTTGACTCTATATAGTTATGTCTCCAACAAATATGTAAATGATTACAGTTGTGGTTTGATTGCACATCGGTATTGCAACCAAAATGGAATAAAATTGCTACCCCAGTATCCTGTAATAAGGTTTGCAGAGGCTCACTATGTTCAGAATTTTCAGTGTACTCATTGTTTGGAAGTCTCTGAAAGCCAAGCATGGATGTATGATGCAATAAAAGATATGAGGCATATGCCGACTGACAGAATTTGAGAAAGGCCACATCTTTGGGCTGAGAGAAGCAAGATGGCCATTTTGATAAACATCTGCCATCTGAACAGTACCAATCTAATTGTGAGGTGGTGTTGAAGACAGTGGATGCATGAGACAAGAACAGACAGCTGCAATGATATATGTTCGTCATCCAGGCACAAGTGGAAGCCTTGCTATGGAATCTTGTCTCTACCTGTACTATTGGCAGGAGACTTGCAAAAACAAAGTTGCACAAATGACAATGGCTGCATTTTGCCATTGGTTGGCACCTCATTATTGGCTTCATTTGCAATGGTGCTGTGACAAGAGAAGCACAGACCACTTCAGATGGTAATCTTGAACAACAGATCTTGGTAGTGTTCCACAACAGACGGCCATTGTATTAATATGTGGTAAACCAATGGCGAGCACTTCGGTCCTGCCTTTACCACTGAGTGGCACACTGCCCCCACTACTGGCATGCCAATCTGGAGAACCATCTTGCATGGTAATTAGTCACCCATATTAGTGGTGCAGTGGACGTCAACGACACAGTGGCATGTTTAGGAAGTCCTGCATCATTGTGTATCACGTTTCACAGCAGGTCTACAGACTGCTGTTTTCTGACAAGATAATGCACATTTAACTGGTTCAAATCAATTATGACTGGAGACAAGAATGAATCTTACACTATAACATGACAAGCAAGCATTCGTGGATGAACAAAGGTTGACCAGCTGTTACAAATATCAAAGAAGTGATAGTGCGGAAGGCAATGATGATCTGCATTTTGGTGGGATATACTGAATGGTACACGACATCATTGTGATGGAGGCAGCTCCATCACAATGATGCCGTGACATGTTGCCATAATGTGGGACAGTAGTGTTGGCATCATCACGGTGTGTAATCATGATTATGCCAACACCACTGTCACACAAGAACTCTACAATGAACAACTGGATTAGTCGAACACAAGATCAAAACACTTAAAAGCTGATACAAGCCAACATTAACTTGTATATGCAGAGTTACAAGAAAGCTAAGAGTTACATAATTTTGATTTTTTGTCTTGAAATTAAGTGGCATTGTAACATTTTGAGTAACATTACATTGTTCAAACTCTGTAAGACATGAATTTTAAGGATTTTAATTATCTTTTACAGAGGAGTCATATATTTCGCTGGGACGGAACTCCCAACATCAAGTGGAACAAAGTGGACCTGATCCTGGAGCTGCCTGCGGAAACTTTGGTCTATGCAGAAATTGTTCAAGAACTCAAGGGNGCATTTTGGTGGGATATACTGAATGGTACACGACATCATTGTGATGGAGGCAGCTCCATCACAATGATGCCGTGACATGTTGCCATAATGTGGGACAGTAGTGTTGGCATCATCACGGTGTGTAATCATGATTATGCCAACACCACTGTCACACAAGAACTCTACAATGAACAACTGGATTAGTCGAACACAAGATCAAAACACTTAAAAGCTGATACAAGCCAACATTAACTTGTATATGCAGAGTTACAAGAAAGCTAAGAGTTACATAATTTTGATTTTTTGTCTTGAAATTAAGTGGCATTGTAACATTTTGAGTAACATTACATTGTTCAAACTCTGTAAGACATGAATTTTAAGGATTTTAATTATCTTTTACAGAGGAGTCATATATTTCGCTGGGACGGAACTCCCAACATCAAGTGGAACAAAGTGGACCTGATCCTGGAGCTGCCTGCGGAAACTTTGGTCTATGCAGAAATTGTTCAAGAACTCAAGGGAGAGGTATCTTTTATTACCAGTCAGCGTATATCCAAAATACAAAATTTAAATACCACAAAAACAAAAAATTAATCCAATTAAACGTTTTAGGGAAGAGCGCAGAGAAAAATCAATTCTATGCACTTGATTGATGCCCTGTACCTGGGAGGCATGGACGTGAGAAATCTGCCTTTTACCGAAAGGTGAGCACTTCGTTACACTTACATAAGAGATCTTAATGAAAGGCTCCCTGTTTAATGCTTTTTTGAGCTTTAACAACGGGGATGCATTCTCGTCGTCCTCACATTTGTAGTCTCGCTTAGCTTAGCTTTGGGTGAAAGAACACTTTGCATCTTTCTTTTAGTGTCCAAAGTTAAGTTAGGCCTTGGGCACTTTTACATGCCTTTGGTCAGACAAAGATGGGGGAGAGTCTTGGCAATTGTGCTGCTCTGTCAGGTCATCTTTGCTTAGTCAGAGCCAGCCGGGTTTATTCAATCCCATAACCCCAGCTTTGTCAGAGCATATCAATGCACACAGGCATAGCTACACTGGCAGGTATCTCTAACTGACCCCAGTTAGCTATTCTCATGTAATGTTCCTATAGTTTTGGTGCCTTCTCCCACCTCTCCTCCTCATTTTCACCTATCTGTTAAAATATTCTTTGTTGTTACCACTTCCACTTGTGTATTTCTCAATAATATATCCATTGGACTTTGCATTGCTTTGGGCTTTTTTATTTTAAATTTTATCATAATACTGCTGCCTACAAAAGGTTTTTGAAAAAATTTTTTGGCAGCCATTTCTATTTGTTTCCATACTTAGGATTAGTAAATCAAAATGCATTGTGGGTAATTGTGTATAACTCAAATACAACAGAAGTGGTTTTTTTAACAATTCCTATTGTAAAACTTCGATTGTAGCTATTGAGCCATAGGAAACTTTTCAAAGTCAAATATAAAAAATCCAGCAACGAGTTGGCAACATTTAAAATTGCATGTGTAGTGTCATCTGTTAAGTTTTTAATAATTAAATATNAACTGTATTATTTCACACGGTTATGACTAAAATAAACTAGAATACTTTAATATAAATTTTTATAATGGAAAATTTGAATAATGATGTTTATGAAACGGGCGGTCATAAAGCGAATATATTATAAATGTGAAGTAAATACGTTTAAAAAAATCCAGCAACGAGTTGCGTAACTTTTCAGTAAATATTTGTGCGCCATCTGTTATGATATTTTGTTTAAAATTGTTTTATATTTTTAACTACTGTAAAATGGCAAAAAGCTTAATTTTGAAGGTAGGGACAGATTTTATAAAGAATTGTACATGCTAATAATGAGTAAAATTTTTAACTATTATAAAATGGCAAAAAGCTTAATTTTGAAGGTAGGGACAGATTTTATAAAGAATTGTACATGCTAATAATGAGTAAAATCGTCACTTAGTCTGACCCTACCGGAGATACACACGACCCCCCTTTATCTCCCCACCCTGTGACTTTTAACCACTTGCCGCTCACTGATTAATTAATTTAATGTAATTAAGCATAAAAAATACTTAAAACTAAAAAAAAAACAAAAGAAATGCGTTAATTTTGAAGAAAAAGCTTCAAAGTTTAACTTCCTTTGTCTCGCCTTTCTGCGAAATTTGACACCGACGAGTCATTGTTTACACAGCTGGATGACCTTGAGAACAGCTGGAGTCATATATCCCGGGAGGATAAGGTTTTAAGGTAGGGTGAATACTAGCTGGCCATATATTTTTAAATATTTTAAAAAAATTAAAATTTTAATTGCGATTTCCGATCCCCCAACTTAATTAAACTTATATATAATAAAATGTATTAATTAAAAAAATTAAAAAACTATTGGAGGTCATTTTTGACACCAGAAAGTAACTTTAAATAAATTTACCGAAGTCAAATCCGTGCACTACAACTTTAGAACCATTAATTAAATTTGATTAAAAAAATCCCATTAAAAAACAATTAAGCGTTAATCACGCGTCATTAAAGGTTGATTAAAATCGCGATAAAATTTTTTTGCATGGGTAAAAATTTTTGAAAAAATTTGGAGACTTAAAAAACATTCCAAAAATAAAAAAAAAATCTTTTTTTCGGGGCCAAAAGTTTTCTGTAACACTATGTAACTTGCCCAAGTTAACTCAGGACTGGACGTCTTATGGTTAATTACCAAAATTTAATAGCATCAATTCTCTTAATACAAAAACCTCCTGAAATTTTCAACAAAAAGCACAGGAGTTAAGCTTCAAATAGGGTGAACAAAATCGTGCCCCCTACATTAACATCCATTCATAAAAAACTCCCGAATTTTTTTGCATTTTTTGAAATTTCAAGGTGTCCCAAGTCTAAAAAATGTAAAAATTTGGGGAGGGGTCATTTTTTAACCGATATTTTAATAATAATGTTTTTATCTACCATTTATAAGTTTAAAGTACTTTTAATTTCTTTGCTCTTGACTTTAACGACAGAGGCTGCCATCTTTAATCTTTTTTATCACATCAAAACAATCCTACCCCGCTCGGATTAGTTTGATTACGAAAGTATATGCACCCCTGGTAGTTTGGTTGTGGGTTTGTGCCTGGCCACGTGGGATTTTCCAGGTTTTCTTCATCTTGGTAACACCTATAGTCTGTCTATTGAAAGAATTGACTTGGGTATTAACCAATCAGCATCGACCACCAATTGCTTAGTTGTGACAAGTTACTTCAGGTTTCTTCCTAGTTTGTTAAACACATTACAGTATTATGGGAGTTTCATGTTCTGGTATTGGAACACGAGGTAGTTCACTATATTAGTTGTTAAATGTACAGTACATTCTTTACAATTAATACACACTATAAAAAATTAACACAATTGACAGAAAAGTCGTTCTGCCATCTCGAGAAAATAAAATAAAACTCACATATTGCCTGACATATTAAGCAAAAAATACTGAGTGTTAAGGAATGTGCCGATTGGTTTAACCGAAGTGATGTCATGCATGACGTTGCTCTCAAAATGATTCTTTCCATAGACAATTTATATACATATCTATATATATAACCCATTCAACGGGTATCTGTCTGTCCCGTAACCGTTTGATAACGGACACTAGAGGCGCTCCTATCGTGTGTCATATTTCAAACAATTATATTAACAATTTTAATTCTTATTTAAATTAACAATATAAATTTTTATTATTCATTTGGCCAATAAATTATTATTTGGTCAATATAACAATATAAATAATTCAGTATATTTGTAATAGGAATTTATTATTTCAGGGGCTTATATCTCTAGAAGAGTCACAAGTAGGGGTACGGTTCCTTTGACTTTATTGTTAGTACAGGGGTCATCACCTCTTCATTCAGAGGGTAAATCTTACCATTCGGACTTTAACAGAGCTGTAGAGCATATTGATAGGAACAAAAAAGTCAAAGGAACCATGCCTCATGGAAATTTGTAAAGAACGCCCACTAGGGGGCGTCCCGAGCTACTAATATATATATAACTTGGTAGTGTCGCGTTGCCTTATGCAAACACAAGGAAATTAACTAAAATGGTTTAATGTTACAGAATGGCCATGGCCAAGAAATTAGTCAAGGCTGTATCCAAGCCCAGTCGGCCAGATTTCATTCCCCTCAGGACCAAAGTCGTGTACAGACTGGAAGATATCGATCAAATATTCAGCAGGTGAGTGACAGTGGCAGCAATTGTCCTTTATTTTTCTAGTATAAGGAAGACAAAGGGAAATGTAGCCGTAGATACAGTTCAATAATGCATTTCGAATGGCCAAAAGTTGCGTGCGGTGAGATCATACAGTCCGTCAGTTGAGTGGTAACATCATAGCCTTAATTCTTTTCAAGCACAGTCTGCCTGTGTACTTTGTTTCCAGAAGCCTCTCCTGTTTCTCATCCACTGCGGAGGGTTTATAATTATCAGGTCTCTATCCCTTTCTGTTTGACATTCTCCTGTCAAACTGTGGACGGAATGCCTCCTTGGAGGAGGAAGAGGAGACTTTCCAGGAGTGGAAGAATTATCCGCTGCTCATCTTTTTGACTCCTTGTTCCTGTTCTTGCATTTTTCTCACTCCCCACTCACGGTACATTTTTGTTTTTCTCTTCTTTAGTGCCTGAAAATTGGAGCCTAAAGATTTCTACTAGGTTTGCGCTAGTCGCTAAACCTCGTATCGGGCACACTTTAGTGGGAGAAAGAATTGCTAGCAATGCTTTCACAACTGATACAACAATCGCTGGCACTAGTCAGAGTTAGGTGAAATGTTTTATAAAAGCCCTTCAGTGGTCATTGTTAAACTGATTAGAAATATAAATACGCGTCTTAACCACCAAAACTCCAAACTCCAAGGTGGCCAAGGGAAATGTCATCACAATGCTGGGTTGCAATTTTTAATTTAAAAATAAACTTTCTGTTCTGCTCTTGATTTCCGTGAATTTAATCATGTGATTCCCAATTTCCGCCGGAATTTCTTATACAGTTAATCAAGCCTTCTGTATCCGGTCTCGATTTTCGTCTATTTATAGTCCAATGAGCTAGAATATACTACATAGAATGGGTGACTATGATTACAGTGTTCTTGGTGGCAACAACAGGAACTATCGACCACCATTTTACTTTAAGTCAAAACATCAAAGTCTATATCACGTGTTGTCACTTTAGAATGTATTTTTCTTGTCTAAATCTATATTGTTTTGTTTGCTCCTAGATTTGAGATTTGAGATTTAGGCAATTTGATAAAAGATCTAAATGTGAGATCTGCAGGTTAATTAGATTAATTACTATAAAATATTATAAGAAAGCATTTTATTTCTGATGAAATTTTAACACAAGGATGTACATTTTTCGTTTCCGAGAAAGGGAGGAAACAAATTTCCTTTCTAGACTGACTAAAGTTTAACACACTGTCCTATGACAATGAGTCAGTAACCCAATCATCCCTATAAAAAAAAAGGACAATTTCCCGCCATTTGGGGCAGCAGTTGATGAAAGGTTCAACCTGCCATAGCACTCAGTCTTCGATGGGTCCAAAGTTGCAGATTAATAGATTTCTACAGAAATACTCTAGACAGGACAACCACATAGAAGTTACGCTTCAGGGTTCAGATTCTCCTCTCAATCTCCTCCCACATAAAGATCGTACATCAACCAAAGACAAGAATAAGCCTCCTTTGTGAAGGTAGTATAAATGATAGATTTATGTAAACTCTCTCTTGCACATAAATTAGCATATATTTGATCTCTCAGTATTTTGTAATTGTTTCATTTAACTTTTATTAAATATTATTGTTGTTTTTATAATGGTCCAGTTAATTAGTCTTCACTCATATCGAGAAGTAGACCTATGATTTATATGGACGTCACATATATCTATATATAGAAGTGAATGAGTTAGGGCACATATTCTAATTACCCTAGCTGGTGTTGGGAGACTGTGATTTTATGATCGTTTGTCTCCACCTTTTTTAATAACAACTATAATCTCCATCCTTTGACTATAGTGCTAGTCCAACAGACTAGAAGCTGATTAAGTGATAGAGAGTATATTCAAGACCCTCTACCCCCAGTCAGAATCTCTCACAATTGTTTCATCTTGAATTTAGCTATTTTCTAGATTTTTTTTAATTATTATAAAGAAGGTAAGCTCAGAGTTTAAATGGTAAGTGTAATACTTAACCCTCAATATAACATTTTTATAATCTAAGTACGAGCCTGGTCTTGAAGGGCTTTACTCTCACCATATGATTATTGATAGTGTACTCCGGAGCTAATAATTGTGGGAAATGGAAGAAGTGTTGCATTTTCCTATAAAAAATAGACAAAGAAAATGTGCCAGTAAGTGAGACAGACTGATATGCAGAAACTGCACCATTAGAATGTGTACAAATTGTGCACTATATCCATCATTCTGGATAACAAATGAATTTCTAAACATTCTTAATATATTCTGTAGCAATGTCTTCTTATTTCAAGTAGGTTAAAACTGTTCCTTTCCTTTGAACACTTTTACACAAAACAAATGGCACACTCCCTTGACTAAAAAGAAAATGGCAGACGTGTATTCAATTTTCTTCCAACATGGCATCGTTACAGCCACTCTATGTAGCATAATCTGTCTATGGAAAGAAACGACTTGGGTATTAACCAATGAGCATCAGCCATTGATCGCTTAGTTGTGGCAAGATTACTTCCAGTTTCTTCCTCATTTGTTAAAACATGTCACCGCCATTATAAACAGTATTATGGAAGCTTTATGTTCTGGTATTGGAATTCAAGGAAGTTTGCTATAGTAGTAGTTAAATGCATCATTATTTAGTTAATGAATGAACGGAAAAAGCCATCTAGTGAGAAAAAATATGTCAGGCAATATGTGAATTTTATTTTTACGTGAAAAGTGCTGATTGGTTTAACTGGAGTGACATCACGCATGACGTTGTCAAGTGACTCAAGTCAGTTCTTTCCTTAGACTATAACTCCATCCATGAGACAAATGTATATAGATTGGCCTGCATTTTTCAAATTGCAGCCCTATTACCCTCAATTCGAACTTATTTACGACTCCACCCAATAATCTGCAGTTAGCCACACCTTACCTGTTTCGTATTTTGATTCTCAAAAGTAACACTGTAAGATGTGTTGTAGCACTCATCCAGAAATTTGGCAAAAGCCAGCTAAATTCTTTCTACTGTTTTATTGGTCTACATTCCCCCAAAAAAAAAAATAATAATAATAATAATGATTGTACAATTTACACAAGACGACGTACACGTTAAAAATGTCATTGGTCCACACGATTTCTCTCTCGTCCTTCAGATTAGAGATGAAAGTGGTGAAAGGAAGTAGCGGAATGCCCCGTCTGTGTTACAAAATGGAAGACGAGAGACATTTTCTGCCCACGGGGATGTTTCTCATCAAGACCATCGAAGGTGAGTGAAGTCCTTTTTTTACACGACTCCATGCATTGGTTGCTCCTCTCTCACCTTTTTTCTTCTCCCGCAGATCCTTGGATGACAGCCTTCAGCAGGACCAATAACAGGAGGTACTTCTTTAATTTGGCCAATGGCAAGAGCACTTTCGACGCTCCCGAGGGAGTCTTTTCCAATTTCAAGTGAGTCCGAAAATTTTTTGTCTGGGGTGGATTTCGGGGGTTTGGCGGCCACTGGAAAAACTGACATTTGCACATTTCAGGTCGTGCTTCTGCAAGCGGTCATTCTGGGCCTGGGAACAGGGGGTGAAGCTGCTGGACTACCACCGGGCCGCCGAGGGAAAAGTCCACCGCCGGACATTCGAAGACTTCGTCCGTGGGCAAAACGACCGGCCGAAGTGACGGGGGGACCACCCCACCATTCGACCCCCCGGTGAAGAAAGGGCCCGCTCACTTGCCCATTCCCATGACGTGACTCATGTTACCCGTGGCAGCACCCTGCAGTTGACGCATCATGCTCTGGAGTCCGCTGATGCCTCCTTTCAAACACAAGACAGAATTTTTATCCACGGATCAATTGTATTTTAAATAAACGAGATTTATGTTGGTAAGCACTTACCCAATTGGTGCAAGACTCTGGGATCCATCATTTTTGCCATCTGTTGGTTTAGCTTCGCCATCTGAACGGGATTGACATTTTTGGCCATGTCTCCACCTGAGCCAATGTAAAAAAATAATAATAAATGTTGCTCTAATTTTTTTGACACCTGACAGAACGGGAGCACCTCAACCAGAATTTTGTTCGTTCTGCCTGGTTCGACACAGAGATAATCCGTATTGGGTGGTAGATTGGCTCCTGCCCATCTGAGCAACTGGGTGGGTAGGAGCCAAGCTAGAATGCATTTTACCTTTGAAGAGTCCCTTTATTCCTCCCATCTTCTTTACCATGGCTGCAAACTTGGTGTACTGTGAGAGCAGTTCTTGCACCTCCCGACTGGTGACTCCAGCACCCCTGGCTACCCTGGTTATCCTTCCGGTCTGTCTGGAAAACAGCTTGGCACCTTCTCTGTGATCCAGTTCTGAAATACACAGAGGGGTGGGTGAAAGGCAGAAGAGGGCGACAGGGTGGAGGGACTTCCACGCACCATACCTTGATCATTCATGCTGTCCATGATGGTCATCAGCTTCTTCAGCCTGGCCATTGATTCCTGTTCGTTTCCCTTCGTCATGAAGTCACTGCTGAATCCCGGAATCATTCCCTAGAAAATAGATGATGGAGACGTGAGAAATCTCTACTGCCAAATGGATATTTCACACATGGTGATATCTTTGAAAAATGCAGACAAACCAATTTTATAAAATCTGGGCAATACCCTCTGTCAAATATTTCCAAAACAATAGACTAAAACTACTTTGTCCTTAAACAAAGAATATTTCTATAATTGCATCGATCGACGAGCCAATGGCCTTGAAATTTTTGGTTTTATTCCCGTATCAATGGGTGTTCCTGTGTAAAATTTTATCATGCTCTAAACCAGGGCTTCTTAAACTTTTTTATTCATGACCCCATTTATGACTGATTTTTTTCGCAACCCAAAAAAAAATAAAATAAAATAAAGATATATACAAATTTGCAAAAACAGTAATGGTGTACTATCACAGTTCACTCTTGTGTTACAATGGAACAGAGACAACACTACTCTAGTTCACACTACAGTGTTGCTGAATCATTGTCTCACTGCACCAGAAGTGACACAAAGCACGCCATTTTCAAACTCTCACAAATTATTTTCAATATTTTGCATTAAAATCTCGTAACCCATAGTTTAAGAAGCCCTGCTCTAAACACAGAACTCTAAGTTCAATTTCAAAAGAAGAATCTGCAGAAACATTTTATTATTTCTGGAGTTTGGAGCCTCTTTTTTTATAACTTGTGCCCTCCTTGGTTTATTTAGATTCTTCTTAGTGACACCAGCTTGTAAGATTAATAAATGGCACTTACCATAATTTGGCTGAAGGGACCCATTTTCATGATATTCTGGAACTGTTCATACATGTCCCTCAGAGTGAATTCGCCTAAACATCCAAATCACTTTATTTTAATGCACTTTAATAATTAAATATGGGTATTTTAAAAAATAACTTGCCATGTTTGAGTTTCTCAATCAGTTCTTCATTGTCATCTAATTTTAATTCGTTGACTTTATCGATGAGGCCTTCAATGTCTCCCATTCCTAACCAATATATTAAATTGTTTATCTCTCTCATCCTAATTTTAAAAGTATGAGTCATCCCACCAGTCCATCAGCATTCTAAAATAACACAGCCTAGAACTTTTCGTTCCTAAAATATAATTTGTTCTTTCTCTATTTGGAGTTGTGAGTGTTATTTAGACTTGCTTAGGGACCAGCAAGAGTGTAAGGAATGACAAGAAAGTCTCTGTCTTACCTAGTAATTTACTTACAAACGGTTTGACTTTGAAAGGCTCGAAGTCGTCTATATGTTCTCCCGTGCCGATAAATATGATGGGACTCTGAGTGGCAGCCACCCTGCAAAAGATTCATTTGCATTGTGTTAATTGCCTTCCTGTTTAAATGCAAAATGTCATGCAGCTGCCAGACCATGTTGCCAACCCCTAAACAGTTTTTCTCCAGGTGCAATATGTATCTGAAAATGTTCATGTTGACAATCCGGAGAAAAACACATTTTCGTTTTAGGATGTGAACACAGTTGAGCAAAAGCATTGTGTGACCAAATGACCCACTCTGGATTCTCGTGTGAGAATGGTAGCGAGTCGCTCGACTTTTGGAAGCTTCTATTCGTTGCCAGACTCCATTAACCGGTATAGGTGTAATTTATGTTTTCACCCTAGATTTAAGGGGGAGCCCCTAAGTTGGCATTATGACCCAGACTTGTCACTCCACCCTTGTATATATAGACTATTCTCGAATAAACAAAATCGTGCGCATGCTCTGAACAAAAGACTGGCTCAAATTTCCGTTCCGTGTTTCCAGTTAGTAGTAACTAAACAACACCTGAAAATTATTTTAATTCGTTGGATACTGAAAGAAAATTAAGGTACAGAGCAATGGCATTCAAACATTTAACAATGCAACCCCAAGGTAATTTTCTGCGACCCTTAGATTGGATAGCACTGGTATAGAGGAAAACAGAAATAAAGATTTGGAATTTCCACATATGCTAGACGAATGCATTGAAAATAACATTTTTAAACAGTTAAAAATTGGACCACACATTTTTTAGACATGTGGATTTGTCTTATACAAACTATGTGTACCTATTCAAGTTTGGAAGGGCTAACAAGTCAATGATGCATCTAGTATTTTCAAATGTTGGGTCTGAAAATATCTGTCAATTTTTTTAAATTTACAATTAAACAGCCACAAAGGAATTTTCTGTAGTACAATATATACAATTAAATGGTATAATAGTACAATTAAGCTAGTCCTGAAATATTCTTATGGCTATAGATTCACCGATTCCAAATCAGAAACTTAATAATTTTTATTAACAAATCCCCTTTCAGTTTGGTCAAATAATTACAGGTCAGTTTATACTGATCTGTAATTATTCTAGTTGTTTTAACACTAACAGTTTGATCTTGATAAATATTAAGTGGATTACCAATCTCTTTTATCATTTTAATAGTGAATGTTCGAACAGAATATTACAACTGTCTGGATATAATAGCATTTTATATTTCTTCTAATATGGTATTAATATGGAATGAAGTTTTGACTGCATTATTGTGCAAGTGACAGTCAAACAAAAGATAGTCTTCTAATCGTTCCACAGAGGAAATAAGCACCGAGGAACCAGGCTATCTTTTGTTTTAGTTTTTGAAAACATTTTTGAAAGAATTATCTGAATTTCGTCTTTTATAGTGTTATATTTTTTGAAATTTGTGCAGAAGCAATGACGATGCGTGGCCTGCATTGTTGAATGGTTGACCCATGAAATTAGTTTCATATAAACAAACATTCTTTTTTAAATACACAATTAATAAAATATTAGTGCTATGAATTATAGCACACTTCTAAATCATTTTCTATGACTTAGGCCTATATTTTGTGAGATGATTGTTTAAAAAAATTATATTTACTTGCAATGAAATGCATTGAGTATCTTATTACAGGTAAACATACCTTCCCGAATGAGGGGCTTCAGTTTTTATGGTGAATGTTTCCCAAAACGCAAAGTCCACCAGATTGCTTTGCATTTTGGGAAACATTCTTATTCTCAAAAGTTTATTTGTTCCAAAAATCTTTGAACGTACGACTATGCAACATACTATTCCACATTTGTGTTTAGAATGTAAATTTACACTGATTATCTCAAACCAATATTTCTAGAAATGTTATAAAATTTGCAACAACAGGAAGTTAGAAATTGGAAGTGTTAATAAGTTCCTTAGCTGCACCATCTGTTGAGAAGTTTATTGCCAAATACAGTCTATAGATTACTCCAAACTTATCTGCGATTAAATTACAACATGAATAGAATTTGTTACAAGTCTCCAATAGAATCACGTCTCAAATTGCATCAAAGGAATTTTCTCTATTGAATTTATTTTACTTTCTTGGTTGTTATGTAAACACGAGGGAAAGTATTGGAATTGTGTCAAATTTGACCCTCCAAGTTTTTGCAAATGTTCACATTTTGAAACCTTTTGAACCCAAAAATGTCAAAAAAGGAGAGAAATTCTGTGAATGTGTGCATTTCATTTATCATCTTGGGATGGAGTAAAGATTAAGAAATGAAATTTGGCACATTAGCTTGTGTATAAGGGGGATTGATGCTATTAAATTTTGATGGTTAAAAGTGGAGGGGAGATCACAGATCACATCTCCAGACAGTCGTGCTTAATGGAAATAGCGAGTAAAATCTTCATTAAATTTGAGGGTAGGGACGAGTTTTATACAAAAATTGTTAAATTTTTGGCCATTTTATAATAATTAATGATATAAAATAACAAAATCTTGTAATGAGTGGAGCCACACACAATTTTATTTATTATGATTTGTAATATAAAAGTTATATTTCAAATAAAATCTCTTAACAGCTGGGAAAGTTCAGAAAAAAGTCTAGCAATAACTTTGCTCGTGGTTCTCAAATTGTTTGAAATGTGTCTAAATTGCAAGAGAAAACATACTTTGGAATTTTTTCCCTATTTTTATATATAAAAAAAGGTACTTACGCGCTCAGTGCTCCTCCTCCCTTTGCATGTCCATCTAATTTGGTCACAATGACGGCACCTACATCAACTTTATCTTTAAAAGCACGAGCCTAAAATTATTATGTATTTATTTAATAAACATAATAAAATAATCCAAATGAAGACTGAGATTCTAAAGCCAGATACTGTACATGTGTATCAATATATCTGACAGGTATATCTGAATGTGCAAAGAACTATCAATTGTTTTTATCCACAAGTTTGGCTATACCTGCCAGGTATAACGGTGTGCTTGTACCTGACTTAAGCAACAATAACCAAAATTAAATTAGTGTTTTTGTGAAAATATGGATTAACAAAAGAAAAGAGCTCTCTACTTTTTGATGCATTCATTAAGAAGTATTAAATTTTTAGAACTTTATTAGAAGTTTTTAAAATCAAGTATTAATTACGACCGTTAGAAAAATAAGGAGGCATACCTGAGCTTCACAGGCTTGACCAATTGACGCATCCATCACGAATATAATATTATCTGGATCCTGAAAAGAATAAATGATAACACCTTAATAATATCAAATTCAAAAATAAAAACTGTTTGGATTGAAAAATTACAACAAATACATTAAAACCTAAATAAAGCAGAATCGTGTGATACTGAATGCTTTCCAGTTTGAACAGGTTTTTTTTTAACACAGAATTACTCCATCCTGGAGAATTTTTTCTGTTTTATCATATTGTTTTTACATAGGTAAAACACAATTCAGTTTAAAAAAGTACAAGTGTTGGTTGACAGGAAAACTCACTTTTTCAATTCATTTTGATGTCCTCAAATTACTTTTGGTTTGATTTATTTGTTTATGGCAACATGATACCCAGGCATCTGCCACAAGGGAATGCCTCCCAGGAGGACTTTCTATGGATAACTGACTCCTATTTAGATGCTACTAATGTGAAGATAAACCCGGAAAACTGCACGTGGCCAGTTGGTTGCCTGGGTACGAACCCACAAGCAGCATTCGGTGGTTTTATCCATTCTGCCATTGGTAGGTGCATGAGCCCATATAATATTGCGTGTGTGTGTATTGTAATGGTAAAATAACTTATTTATGTACAGTACTTACTGGCCATCTTAAATGAGCTATTAATGTGCTGGTCTTGAAGTCAACAGTATCAAAAGCCACCAAAAATCAAACCAAGAGAGCATTGCAATCTTAACAATAACAATAAAAATAAAATCAATTTCATGTGAAGTTTTATCTACTGTATTTACTTTATTATTATAAAATGAAATTAAAACGAGTGGCTTGGCAGAAAGTCATTTTCATTTTTATTCTTTTGGGTGCTAACACACTAATCCAAAATGATAACAAAAACATGTAATTTGACAAGTCAAATGTATTTATTACTAGGTTACTATCAAGACATCCAAGCTTTTCGAGCTGCAGTTTTCAAATTGAAGATCTGTACATTCTCACCACTATTGTTGTTCTATCCTTCATTAATCTGGAGAACAGAATCAGATAAATGAAATCTTAGGGATCAGCAGACCGTAAATGATGTGATTTCCATTAAAAAATTTTCTTGGGAATGGAGTTAGATAACCAGCACAACTCGATTCTTACCGGGAGAAGTATGCTGTACAGGGGCAAGACATCACTAAAATCTGCACCAGATATGGTAAGGTTATGAACCAGAGACTCCAATAAACTACAGTCGACCCCCCTATAAGATCATTGTTTTTTCCGTTTTATCTGAATTACATGTTGTACGAGTCACTTAGATTTTACAAATACGTGTGCCGGGCTGTGAACAGCTCACATATTTGTAAAATCTAAGTGACTCGTACAACATGTAATTCAGATAAAACGGAAAAATCAATGATCTTATAGGGGGGTCGACTGTATATATGAACTTCCAGTTAGGACCAGAAGTCAAGTGATTTTAATTAAAATATGATTTAAAATTGCAGTATTTAAAAACTTTTAAATAATATTGTGACATTGTCACAATAATATTTTAAAGTTTTATTTAAATGGAATAGAAGGAAACATTTTAATGACTCACCGTAGCGTTAGATACTTGTAACATTTCTTCAAATAAAGAATCTTCTTGTTTGTGTCTTCCGCTTGTATCTACAATAATTATTTCAAAATTTTCTTTTTTGAATTTATCTACGCCTTCCTGGGCAATGACTACCGGATCTACTTCTGTGTAACTGGAAACAAAAGAAGATGCAATCTTAAAATCCTTAATGACAAACAAGTGTTTATTTTATTTAATTTACCTTCCATAAAAGGGTATCCTGGCTTTCGTTGCATTCTGCTTCAACTGGTCGAATGCACCAGCACGAAACGTATCCGCACACACCAAAGACGTTTTCCACCCTTTTTTCATGTAATGATACGCTAACTAAGATTGAAAACTTAATTAATTTTGTTAATTAATTATGCAAAGGTAACAAGTAAAGTGAAAGAATTCTGTACCTTTGTACATGTTGTTGTTTTACCACTTCCTTGAAGGCCTACAAACATTATAATGTTTGGTTTTCCCTTGACCGGCTGCCAGGCTTTTACTCCTGGATCCACTAACTAGAAACAAAAAATATTACATTATTCAAGGTTCAAATGTCTGAAAAATAATTAATAGTTTTGATTAGACTTTAAATTTTCAAATAAAAGTTATAATTTTTTTAAACAAACAAATTCAGGCATTTTTTGAGTCCATAGTTTATTAACAATATTTTCAAATTGTGTTTGGTTTTGTTTGATATGTAATAATATTATACAACATAAATCAAAATATGATAATTATGAGGGATTAACAAGGAAAGATGAAAGAGCTCGAGTTGGGACTGAAAAAAACAACAGTTCATGTTTACTAAAGTATCACAAAAAAGTGAAGTGGCAGTGCATGCAAGCTGTCTTGTTGAAGTTGATAGCTAAATACTCAAAACTTTTTACAGAAGGTGATTTCATCAAGTAATGTTTAATTAAAGCTGCAGAAATTGTTTGTCCTGGAAAGTGAAGGCTTTTCAAGCAATCTCTTTGTCTCAAAATAGTGGCAGAAAGCATTGCCAATTTAGCCAACAATTTAAATATTCAGATCAAAGCAAAATCATCTAGTTTCTAAGTTTTTTCCATTGCCTGTGATGAGAGTGCAGACATTGGGGCATAGCTCAATTAGCTGTGTTTCTTCGGGCTTGCAACACAGATTTCAATATTTTTTTAGGAATTATTGAAACTAGTACCAATGCATAACACTAGTACAGGACAAAATATGCTAGATTGTATTTTTGCAGAAATTCAAAAATACAGTTAATCTCTTAATAAAATTGAAGACAGTCTGCCCAAAAGGAAAGGTCTGTTGCCAAGAATGTGTATTGTCTGGAACACAGAAATAATAAATGGTGATCCTTTTTGGGCAGACTGTCTTCAATTTTATTAAAAAATAATCTCCATCGGACGAAAAATTTACAGATGACAATCTATCTCTGTCAAAATTAACTTCTGTAGCTACAGATGGAGCTGCTTCAATGATTGGAAAAAACAATGGTTTAGTGGCATTACTGCAAAAACAAAAAAGTGAAATTTATGACAGATCCAAGATTCACCATATGCATTGCATTATACATCAAGAAGTATTATGCACGAAGGTAATAAACATGGAAAATGTGTTGATATCTGTAAAAAACAAAATCATTACTTTCATAAGATCTTGAAGCCTAATTCAGTGACGATTCTCTGCTTTCTTAAATGAATTATACAGTGAATATTCTGGTTTGTCCTACTATACTGAGATACATTGGCTATCCTGCCCCAAGGTTCTTAAACAATTCTGGGACTTGAACAAAGAAATATGTCAGTTCGTGATAACTAAAATCAAGACACAAGCCTACTTTTTGACACGATATGGTTGCAAGATTTATCCTTCATGATTGATATAACAAAACACTTAAATGATTTAAATTTAAAACTGCAAGGAAAAGATCAGATCATTGTCAACATGCATGACGAAGATATAGCATTCAAATGTAAGCTAGTTCTCTGGGTAAAACAGTTGAAAAATGAAGATTTAATGCACTTTCTGACATACAACATGAACAAATCAAGTTTAGGTGGAACTGCATTGTATCAAAAATACACAGAAGAAATTTTAAGCCTTAGAACCAAAACTAAAACAAAGTTTGCAGTTTTTAGCATATTCCACTATAGTGGTGAAGTGCTTATGTTAGGACTTTTGTCTGTCTGTCAGATTTTCACACGCATGTGCAATGACTTCACTTTCATTACCTAAATGTTATGTTCCATTTAATCCATTTATTGCGCATGTCCACACACGACTTCACCTGTAAAAACTCTTTTCAGACTTGTATTTCTTCTTAGAATCGAAATAAGTCAATTGAAGTCTCTGTATAAATGATAAAAGAATTGAATGTGAAGAAATGTTATTTCATATATTGAGCTTTAACTGGATTATTGTAAATTAAAGACAAAAAAACCTATTCCAGCAATTATTTTTAATTTTATCTGATGCTTTCGACTATCTGTCTAGCCGTTGTCAGGATCGAACACTTTGAATAGAATTCTTTAATATTTTAATACATTCTAAATCATTAGTTTAGAATGTAATATTTAAACGTTTATGTCTATAAACCATATCCCTTACTGTATATTCAGTGAAAAATTCTTCTGAAGAAATACTTGAAATCAAGAATTTATAAAATTTATTTTAAGCAAAATTAATATTTGATTCACTTTTGTGGAGCATGCTATCAGATCAGCTTGACCAACCTAGTTAAATTTTTGGAAGACAAGTTTTCTTTGATTTTTCAATAAATATAGAATCCATACCTAATCAAATGCAAATACAGATAATTGAGATTCAGTGCAATTCAGATTTGAAGGAAAAATTCAGTGAAGTTGGCATGTCTGGATTTTACAAATATTTACCTGCTAGGTTTGAAAATACTCAGAAATCATTTCATATACAAATTTTTGTTTGGAAGTATGTATCGATGTGAACAGTTACTTACAATTATGAAAGAAATACATTGCCCGTCACATCCAGAATTACTGACATTCACCTTGGGTCATTTTTGAAAGTAATCACTGCAAATAAGATTTCTCTGAAGTAGTAAAGATAAATCAATGACAACTGTTGTATTATGTCAGGCTAAATAACAACTATAATAATTATGAATTACTAATAAATTTGACCCAAGAATAGATAGTAGTAGAGAAGAGATGCCATGAATCAGGAAGGAAACATTAATTTTACCATTGTTCTTGTTCTTTTTTCATACTATACTTTCTGAAATAAATATGTTTCTATGAAAATTGAAGGTTTTTTTCCCCCAGCACACACAAATTTAGATCTTGTTTATTTGGTCCATGTCAGCCTTTGAGTTTGACATGTTTGATGTAGAGCAGTGGTTCTCAACCTTGTTAATGCCACAACCCTTTAACACAGTTCCTCGTGTTATGGTGACCCAACAATAAAATTATTTTTGTTGTTACTTCATAACTGTAATTTTGCTACTGTTATGAATCGTAATGTTATGAATCTGATATGCAGGATGTATTTTCATCATTACAAATTGAACATAATTAAAGCATAGTGATTATTCACAAAAGCAATATGTAATTATATATTGTGAAATATTTATTTCTAATTACAAATAAATGAAATTTTGACTTTAAGCATGGTGTAGCATGGGTAACAGTCTTAATATAACAACAGTAAACTACATTGCTATATTTTGTGACAGATTGTGTAAAAGCCAACGTCAGTGCGAAGGTTGAGATTGCTTCTTTCTCACCAGATTAGAAATTCTCAGGGAAGTCTTTGCAAGAGCACAACGAAGATTACCTTCCACAACAAGTCTACTTCTGTATTTAGACTTGATAACCAACAAGCTGGAAAATCCTGTTTCACAAAGATATGTTGTTGGAAATGGAAAAAGAAGGCACAACACAGTCTCAGACAGAACAGGATATGACCAAGCACTTTATCCAGAATTTTGTAACTAGCATTGCAGAGAAATCAGTTCTCGCTGTTAATAAGTTCAATGAACTCCTCTTGTGCTGTCTCAGGAACATCTTCAACTTTGACCATGAATGGGCTTCTGGCAAATGCAAATGAGGAGTCAGGTAGATTTGGAAAGTATGATGAAATTTCATCTGTAAGCATGTGCAAGTGTCCTTTCACAGAAATTATCATCATAATCCTTTTGTCTGGTTCAATGTCATGTCCCTCAAAGAAAGCAGATAAGGTAGGTAACATGTAAATTTTGTTTTCATCCAAAATTTTTTTGCCAAAGCTGAAGTTTCATTTGGAATGATCGGATCTTTTCAGACAGATCAAGATAAGTTGCATTTGGTCCTTGTAGTGATACATTTAACTCATTCAAGATGTCAACCAAGTAAGCTATTTTCTGCAGTTCACTTTTATCGCTGAAAAGTGCTTCAAACTACGATCTTGCTTTCTAATTAAAAAACGTTTTGAGTTCATCATGAAGCTCAAAAACACATTTTAAAACTTTTCCTCTCGACAACCTCACTTCAGTATGAAATAGCAGAGCATTGTTCGGTGCATCCAACTCATTGCACAATTGCGAAAACAGTTAACTGTTTAAAGTGCTCACCTTTACAAAACTGACAGAACTTATGACGCTTTTCATTATTTCTTGTAACTCCTGTGGCAGCATCTCATTGCTAATATTTGCTGATGAATCATACAGTGAGTTCCGATGACTTTTGGTGACTCATTTAGTACCAAACGCTGAAATCCAGATTGACATCCAAGGAGTGGTGTCTTGGTTCCTAAGACCATCGGAAATATGTGTTTTCAGATGATCTTAGGCAATCCTTGTGAAAAGATCGTTCAACCCCAAAGGGGTCACGACCCACAGGTTGAGAACCACTGATCTAGCGTATGCAGTTTCAACTTTTGGGAAAAAAATTTAACCTCAAAATTCATTGCTTGGGATAAAATTTGGCAGCTCTTCCCTCAATGTGTATATGGCAAACATTTATTAACAAATTTCAAGTGTAAAAAGATCCTCAAAACATTCTTCACAATTATTGAACAGGTGAATGCAAACTTTGCCCAAATATGCAACATTCCAATGTCTTTCAGATAGAATGTGATAACTCCATGTGAACCACTGTCGAGCATGTTGCATAGCAAATTCAGTTGTTAAAGTGCAGAGATGGAGGGTATACAGAGTCATATCTTAAATATAATTGAAATAAAATTATTGCGTTGTTTCTTAACTTATATGCACATTAAGGAAACAATATATAGACTAAATATGGTAGAGATTTACACAATAGTTCCTTCTACAGAGGATGAACAGCTACCTTTTAATTATAATTGCCCTATATTTGAAGATTTCTCAATACTGCATTGGTTCTTTGAATGTAAAAGTATGGGCTTTAATAACAAGGAAATTATAAATGTGCCAAGTAACAAAGAAAAAAATATAGATGTATTCAAATGCCATTCAATAAAAATTGTTCTGTAACTTTTATTTTTAAATTATTTTAATTATTCCCTTCTGTGGTACGTAACCCTTAAAGGATTAAGAATTAAAACTAATCCAATTCATTTAGGTAATCCCCGACATATCATTGGGGATTATCTAAATGAACACCTGATGGGTCTGTGGCTGTTACATGGAACATGTAACAGCCACAGACAAAACCTTCCACATGTGACCACCCCAGTCACCAGATATCACAGCATGCAATTTCTTTCTGTGGGGTCTCATCGAGGACAATGTTTACATCCTCCACTTCCAACAATGTTGCCAAAATTGAAACAGCACATTCGCATGCATCACCATTGGGAATGTCATGTAAGACACACTCCAGAAGATATGGCAAGAATGGGAGTAATATGCAGAATCTGGCATATCACACAAAGCACATGCTGAATGCATTTAAAGTCAGTACAAAACCGCAAATATCCCTCTTTCAAAATAGTGATAATATCATATTTTATTCAGTATTAGTGAAATTATAATCTTACAAAATTGTTCAATAATTTGTGCAACCCTATATAATTAATTTTATGTGATTTGAAAATATTTCATAATAAAAAACTTCCAAATATCTGAATTTATTTATCTATTATAACACACTTCATTGAGCCAGAAAAGTTCCAATAAAATAAAGAATGTAAATTTATTTTTAGAAGTTTCAATACTGCAGAAGTTTTGTTTATTTCACAACTTGGAGTTGATAATCGAATTTTGAAATGTGGAAATCATTCTGTGGTTATTTTTCAAAAATTAAAACTAAATAACATGTTGTAACTTTTTGATTAGTTTTAACAGATTTAATTCTTCTTTTAAACATAAAGTAATAATAGTCACTAATTACCAGTATGTTATTTATTATAATTGCAAGTTTATGTTATTCATTATTTTAAATTATAATTTAACACAATGGCATACCTTTACTAATTCTTTAAAGACGGCCGTCTGTATCATGCGACGTTTGTTTAGACCGGCAGCCATTTCGTCGAAATCGATTACGGATCTATTAACGACAGCAAAAATTAACAAATTAATCTGTAAGTTAACTTTACTATATATATATATATATATATATATATATACAATAAATTAAATTAAATTATATAAAAGTTTACACAAAATCTTGTTCTAAAAGCAAATCCACAAGTTAAATTGAAACAAATAAAAATAAAACTAAACAACTTGTTGAAAATTACAGATTTCAAGTTACTGATGTATATAAACAGTCAATCCTTTATCCCAAAATCAAGATTATTATTTGGTGAATTATTAAACTATTTTTTCAGAGTATTTTCCTTTCGTTGTATTAATGTACAAAAATGTACAGATAGATTGATACAAAGTACATTTTGTACTTTGTATCGATCTATCTCCATCTTCAGATATAATTTCAAACAAGACATTAATTTAATAAAAACCTTAGTCTTATAAAAATCTCTGGAAATAAGCAAAATGTTATGAATGTATCTTATAGTATCCGAGTAGTAGTTTCTTCAATTTTCACTATAATAATTTCTATAATTGTTTAAAATTAAAATTGAAGATGGTCTGTTGAAAAAGGAGTCACCTTTTATTCACTTTCACTGTTCTGCAATACAATTTTTGACAACGACCGACCAATTTAAATTTAAAATTTAATTACCATCTGATGATATTCTAAATTGAATCTGACATTATTCTATAACTGTTAGCTAAAGGTAAACCCATAAGGACATTAATATTTTCTCTGAAACATGTATCATTATGCTTAAGTTATTGTCCATAGATTTAGCTTTTTGTTTTAAAGAAAAGAGCTATTGAATACTAATAAATAACGTGTCCTTTATATCATATGATAATTGTTTACTTTTTACTATATATTCTAGTTGTGTATTAATTATAATAAAGATAGTTTTTGTATTTACTATCATTATATATGTAAAAATGTTACCACCATCTTCAAGAAATCAAACTTCTATATGGTTGAAGAGGTCTTTTTTTATTTTAACACACAAAACATTTTTGAGCTTCCTCTAGCTCATAATCAGATACTACAAACTCAATCCAATGAAACAAAAGAACATCTATTCAAACATTTTCATTACGAGTTTGACAAAAAGTACATATGAAGAGGAATAGAAACTTAACACATTTAAAGTTTAAGTTTTATAAAGTATTCTTAAATAATAACTTTTAAACATGCACACTTTTTGTTGATCCCAAGTCTCCTAGAGGTAATGCTCTGGGAAATCTTGGATCAAATTGGATGAAACAGTAAGTTTGGATATATCGGGCCCATTCCTCACCACCTGGCTATCCCATTGTGGGCCTGGACAAACCCATAATAGGCTTCCTAAAAAAAAGGCCCTCTTAGTGTCCATAAAACAGAAAGAGTTTAAAAAAACTACATGTGAATCTTATGTGACAAACTTTTAACTGTGGAGATGATATTTTTTTTTAGTTTAATAGTTATGTGTCCATTTACTTCAATATATTTGCCATTTGCAACAAATATTACAACCCATACAATTAGTAGACTATGCCATATAAGTTTGCCTATATACAGTACATTTTGTGATATTTGCTTAATGACATATTTTTCAGAAGTATCTCTGTCATTAAGCAGTGTTTTTGTGTTTACAGTTAGCAGTGTTGCTGTATTACACACTAAGTGTAATAAAAATTTATATAAATATGAAAAACATACATAAAGAAAAAGTGGAAGAAATGAATTTACCTGGTTCATATGTTTATTTATTTATTTATTTATTTTTAGATACATTTGGTGGCATATTTACTTGAACATAATTTGCCATCAAATTTAAAATGCACAGTGATTTCTACATGCTCATTTGAGAACTGTTTTTTGAAAATATAGAGAACTTGAGAGAAATTTATGTCAACAAAAGAACCGATTCTGTCAACATAAATTTGTTCAGTATTCCTCGCAATTGAAGTAAGTTACGTATCACTATCTTCCATGGTATTGAAGTCAGAAACACCATTTTCCATGTTAGGCTCTTCTGGATCAACACTTGATTCAATGTTCACACAATCCTCCTCGGTGACATTTAAAGCATCAGAAATGCAACGTTTCTCAAATGAGTGTCATACAACTTTTTATGGGATTTTCATCCAAGTACTTATAATGTTACCATAATAGACTAACAGGAACAAATTAAGGCAACATCTTAAATATTTACTATTCAGATATTGACCTAATAAAATCATTAGCACAGTGGAATTAGTGACTGAGGAACAAGATGCAGAGCATTAATGGTTGCTAATTATGATGTATTGTATTACATCAAACTTAAGATGCATCTTACTTTTCAGATATACTAAAAACCTGAAAAAAATTAATCTTATGTTCAAGTAAATATGGTAATTGTGATAAAAATTTGAATTAAGCAACCATAAATATATAAGAAAGTTGGAAACTGTCGTTATACAATGCATATACTTTTATCGTCATAGGCATAAGTTTCTTAATTGCCAATCTTATAGTTCTCAAATATTGGTAATTTTCTGGTGATGAGAGAGATACATTTGCTTAATTGATGAATTAACATGAAATTTTTTCAGGCCCTAGTTTTACACCATATTGTGATTTTGTGAAATTAAATTTTTTTTCAATAATTTTTTGTTATTTTGATTAAAACAATAAAATTATTTTATTACCTGACATTTTCTCTTAATTGTTTAACAAGTTTTATATTAACGTCAGCTTCTAATAAAGCCGTACATATTTCCTTTAACATAGAATCCAGTACCTGAAATGAAATCATTTTTAAATATAATTACATAAAAATAATATGTAAANTACATTTTGCCCTTTCCAGTAAATTGAAAGTACATTTAGATTTTTAGTACATTTTCAGTACATTATAATATTTCAAGTACCATTTACGGTACAAATTAATATTTCACGCCTTAACGAAAAAATGAGAAAAAATCAGTTTAATAAAGTCTCACTAGTGTCACTGCTTGCTAATTTAAATTATCCAATCACAACATAGAAATGGTGTGTGTCTGTCGACGTCAGCAACATAGATATAGTTTATAGATATAGATATAGATATAGATATATAGATATAGGTATAGTTTGAGTTGGACGTGTAAACGGTCTTGACTCAGTGGTTTTCTTTCGCACGTTCAGTTGTCTGCACATTCTCATCAGGACCTTGACAAAATTTTTAATGCCACGTGGTCCAAACAATTCAACTACGTCAAACAAAAATAACGGACAGGTAAGGAAATCAATGATTTTCAACTTTCGTCGTCAATAATATCAAAATATCCGTTAAGTCAAAAACAAGTTTTTACAGAAAATAGTTTTGAAATTGTACGAGTATAAATAATATAAATAATTTTATATTATTTTCTACCACTATAGTTTAATTCTTTAATTATGAACTTCAATTTTAGTAATCGTAGTAAAAGAAATAAGGCTTAATGTTACGTATGGTTCCAAAATGGCCGCGCTTCCGACTGTTCCAAGGTGTATATAAGAAGGTCAGGACATGCGTGATCTATTTATTGAGCCGCCATTTTGGGGATTTTTGAGTTGCATGTTTTAAGCAAACTTGTACGAGCAGTCAGTTTTATATGACATTAATTAAACTAAAATTGCATAAATCCTGTAATTTCCAGTCAAAATAATATAATAATAATAATTTCGGATGTTTATGCAACCCCATTTTTATGTAACGCTTTCATCAAATAGTTTAAAAGAAACAAGCATCCTTATCTTTTGCTGTCATGATTGAAATTAGTTAAATAGGTAATAAAACTGATGCAATTACGTACATACCACTTCGTAAAGTGATGCAATAACATTTAAAGTATAATTTAAAGTAGTTAAATAGGTAATAAAACTGATGCAATTACGTACATACCACTTCGTAAAGTGATGACAGAATAATTAAAGTATAATTTAAAGTATGATTTTATTCTCTTCTAATTCTAATTGATAAAACAGAAGTTCATTAATCCAACACCCGATAATTCAGAATGTCTGGTAATCAGGCATCCTCCGAAGAGTAGCCAATAATCCAGATAATAGTCCAGCACGCTAGTATTCTGCAGATCAGAATTGATTTTGGACATATGGTGCACTCAAAACTCCATAGTCTGTATTGTGTTGTGCTAAAGAAACATTACTTCGTTAGAATTAGCATGGGTGTTTTGTGTTTGGTAACATGAACAACTGATGTATCTTCTCTTCCACCAGCCAATGCACAGAGAGTATACCTAAATTTCTCATGATCACAAGTGTGACTTTTGTGAACTGAACATATATAGTATATATCTGGAAAATAAATATTACAGTACAAGCACACAAACCATTGTGAATGTTGATTTTGTGAAATAAAATGTCCATTAATGTTTTTTGCAGGCTTTTCAATCAATTTTAACATGGTAGTCATGCATTATATCGTCTTCTGACTGATTTAAGAGTGTGCATTAACAAATCTGAAGCACACGCAGCATGTATTGCAAAATGTATGACAATGCCACAACATTTATATCACATAGGCCTATAACAATCAAATTTTATGGAAATAAAAAATGTTCAGTAATCCAGCATTTTCAATACTCTGTCACAACTCTGGTCCTGTAGAACTCTACAGGATCAAAATAGTGTATTGTAAATTTCTCTATCATTGTATAGCAAAATTTGAAAATCACAATATAGACTCTCTAAAAGTACAGGGTGTGTTTTATACATATGTCTTCATCGTAGACTTAGGCTTTTATTTAAAATTTTATTTTGTCTATAAAAGCACAAGATGTTCATTTCCTTTTTGGTTTCAGGATTAGGTGTGGACATCTACAAATGTGAATGCTGCTATTGTTAAGGATTATCTTGAAGGACTAAGCTTCTATTGTACTATTTTAGATGAGATTTTTTGCATTTTTGACTGTGTTTTAGTAGGGTATGCCATGAGAATGCACTTAAGAAGGGATTTTTGAAAATTCCACCCCCCAAGGGAAGAGGAGGAGAGAGTTAGTTTTAGTCAGTATAAAGTGTAAATAATAAAGAAGGAAAGTAAATAGTGGCACATATAGTATACATTTTGGAAATGAATAAATATTTTAATCACTCTTTGAGTAACCCAAAAACAATAAATCCAAAATAAACAAATTTGAAATATAATGTTCCAACAAGTTTTTTCAGATTTTAGAATTTAAAATTAATCATTTTATTCAAATAAGGTTATCATCAAGTAAGTTAATTCTCCATTATAATAAGAATTAACTTACTTGCCTGAGCATCTGCTAGTTAATTAATAAAAGAGTACACTAAAGTAGAATTTTTATCTCCCTATTTTGACTGTGTACCACATAAACTGCAAAATTTGGCATTTATACCTATATAAGCAGTGGAAAGGGCACCTAACAAGATAATGATCTTGTTAGGTGTGTAATTATATGTGAAAATACAATTAGGATTATTAAACAATAGCAAATGTATTTCCACATGGCCTACTTTTGATAATTTACAAGTCAAATTATTGTCAGCCAGGATTTGGAAGTTAAGAAAAAGATAAAAACCCATGTGTTATTTTTTTAAACTAGACACAAAATATTAAGACAATAGCAAGGTTGTGGCCAACGTACACGTTTTCAACATGAAAACGTGTATGTCCGACATTCAGTGCCACCATCCTGTAAGCCTAGAAGTTTGACAATGGCATTTGGAACGTCAGTGGAATCATGTTTGACATTCCAAATGCCATTGTCAAACTTCTAGGTTTACAGGATGGTGGCACTGAGTGTCTGATGTATACATTTTTGCATTGAAAACTTTGACCACAACCTCATTAATAAGAAACAATAATATTATAATATCTCCTTCTACACTGACATGTAGAAGGGGACAAAAGCTAGAGGATTTACAATTATCCCTTATAGTACTTACAATTACTCCTCCTCAATGGAGCAAACATAAAATTGGATATATTAAAAAGATTTTTCCCCATATTATTTAATTACAAGTAACTAAATAAATTTTGTAATAAAACTGGAAAATGTTTTTATCACCTCTACTAATTCAGCCCAGTAAGGATAACTGCATATATATATACAGTTGTACTTTGTTAAGTTGCAAAATATTGTAAATAGTGTGAAATTAATGGTTACATTTCATTATTCATCAGTCTGAAACAACGGAAAAGTGATGTTATCAGCGATTGATTGATTTAGAATTCTTCTGTACACAGTTTAGTTGTCTAGTATTAGTTTAGTTTTAGATTATAGATTTAAAAAAATAATAATAAAAAGAAAAAAATTAAAAAAAACAAAAAAAAAGGTATTTCCATTAATATGTATTGGGTGCTCACGTACCATGTAATCTGTATTATTATATCATAGTAAGCTGATATTTACATTCTCTCTGTGTATTAAAATTGTAACCAGTTCTTATTATTATTGTAACATTGCTGTGTTCATGGTTATTTTCTACCTACCCACATATGACGGGTTTTGCATTTTACAGTACTGTAATTGTTAATATTGTATAACGGTCTTGTCAACTTTTGTAATTATGGCTATTAATAATTTCTGATACAGTGCTGAGAGGTCCTAAGAACTTTTTTCACCTTTACTTTTCCCCCTTTTCCTTTATATTTCTTCCTTCAGAACCCTTCATTCAACCTTTTCTTCACCCCTTTCTCTTCCTAGTGGGCTAAGTTTGCAAAAGCAGGCATTCCCTCCTCCTTCTTTATTATTATTAGTATACATCAGTCTCTGCCACAAATAATGCACTGATGAGATAAGCTTTTACCAGAACTTCTGACATTCAAATGAGAGGACAGAAACAAATGGCACTATATTGGCATTTGCAGACTTATTTTGTCAAAGTAACTTTGGGTTAATACAGAGGCTTAATAAATATAACTACGAAGAGGGCCATACTGCTTTGTCACAGCTTGCCATATCCACGGCTCGACGAGTTCCATGTGCATCGGTCACTGCACCAAGGGACTTACAGTTAGTAAATATTGGAACACATTTTAGCACATAGTGGTTCATAGAGCACTGATTGATGCAAGCTGAAAGGTACCCAATACTGACTTTACAATTACCCCACTCATCCCTAACGACTGGATTAAGAAATTTCTACTGTAAGTTCAAGATTGTTTTTGGTTTTAGTCTCTATTTTTAATTTTCTATTTTGTAATTTAAAAAATATACTCTCTTGCACTATACTAAATTCAATTTTCACTTACAATGAAGTCAGCCCAAAATGAGGCCAAAATCATTTTGAAATAAATAATCTTGATATAACTTGAAGGTTTATTAATTAATTATAATTATTATTAATAATTGATAGTAATTCAGTCAAGTATTGTTATCTGCTGTTTTTCTGCAGTACTATCTTTAATAATAGTTACCATATAATTGAAGTAAGAAATGCCAGCAATTTACACTACTGTATGGTAACCAAATAATGATTAAAATTATTAACACTTAATATTTAAAGTATCAGTTAAGACTAACAGCACAGCTTGGACAAAATGGCCTTGTACCAAAAACACAACTGATTGAAAAACAATAAACAGAACAGTTTGTTAGGAGTCACTACTGTGACTCCTCGCCAAGTAAAAAAGTCACTGACTATATATATACAGGAATCAGAGTTGCCGATTTTCAGAGGTCGATTTCTCACCTCCCAAACACACAAAGTAATTTCAAATATCTCATTGAAAAGAAAATTTGTTTTCTTAGGAAGCATGCAAAATTTAATGCAATGCAGTTGCCAAAATATAAGCAATTGAAAAGTGCAAAAATCGCCAAAAAAAGCTGTATTTTCTTCTCCTCCTTTTCTTCATCTGGCACTGCAAATGCTCCTAGAGAAAAAACTATTGGGTCTAAAAAGCTCTAATTTTAAATTTAAGCCTTTCTTGTTATCAGTGTGGTGCTGGTGTAACTTCCGGGCCAATAGGTCAAAGTTTGCGGGAGTTTCTCCATAGAGCTAATTCAGTTTACAGCTTAATTTTATACTTATAAAAGAATATAATTGCATGGAAACAAATGAATTTTATTCAAAATGTTACTCAGAATAAAAAAAAGCTCATATTTATACCAATTAAAACTTTTTATAACAATTTTTCTAAACAATATATCAAAAGCATCAGTCGACAACATGTTCAGTTGGCAGCACATTTGGTCAGTGGCACATTCACTTGCTGAGCGCCAACCAAATCATACATCATCCTCATATGTCTTTACGTAATAATACAATTATTAAACAAAAACATTTGAGATGTAAAAAAATTATGCCAAATGAAAACTTATGACAATTTAGACGACAGTCAAAATTTTTCTTTGGTAAAGATAAGCTTGGCACATGGAAGTGAAATGTGGAAAATAATAATATAGGTAAAAATGTTATCGGTACTGCTTCCAAGCACCAAGCTTATCTTTACAAAGAAAAACTCCTAAAAAAAATTTTGACTGTCATCTAAACTGTCATAAGTTTTTACTTAGTGTAATTCTCAGATATTTTCATTTGGATTTATTTAATATTGTTTTTGTACTTTTATTTTAATTTTTAGAACAAGGGTGTGAAGGGTAATGGTGAGATATCCAGAAAGAAAATATTTCAAAAACAAATTTAATCAAATAGTAGATTATTAGGGATTTTCTCAAATTTATAATTTTACGTAACTAACGCAGTGTTTTTAAAGCTGTAAAATGTTTTAAAATGTTAATTTATTGTTATTATTGTACTGGCTGACTAATTCCAAGTACAATAACAAGGGAGTATAATGGTTAAATTCTAACATTTTCAGTCTACTCTGTAAACCAATGATGGCAAATCTTTTTCCAAAGGGGATCAAATTCAAATTTGGTAAGTCTGGATCATAGGTCAAATATTTAATTTGAGTAATTAAAAAAATAACAGAAAATGCTTACCAATTTTATTTTATTTAACTTTTTAATCTACATCAGAAAAATAACAAGTGAAAATAAAATAAAATAAAACAAAATAATAGGATTACAACAGAACAATTACAGTGGAATCTCATATCATGCCGGATACATTCTGCATTATAGGAAATTGCCTTGTTGAGAAATGCATTATCAGATGATTTCATGCAAGTTTAAACCTAGGTCTAGAAGTTGAAGAATAAAATGTATACCTCTGGACAACAAAATTAGAATTTGTACAAGTACTAGTTGCAATATTTTTGTCATGTTATATGGGAGTTCACTCTATTTCATTTAATGGGAAATCTGTTGTTCAGTTTTCTATCTAAGATTCATAATTTGAGGTCTTTTAAGACTTTCCAAGACAGCTTTAGAACCATGGGCTTGCCATTTCTGTTTTAGATCATCATCAGAAATAAAGAATTTGCAATTAATGTAATAAACAACATAACAGCATGAACCTACAAGGGAGGAATCCTCCTTGTGACTTCTCTCTCTGAGAAGGTATTTCTCAGAAATAGGTAAATATTTAATTATTTGTTAATAAATTATCCATTATTAAATATTATATATGAATTTATTAAAAGATTTTTGCACACCTAAATAAGATACACAGTAAACATGAAATTTGCTAAACAGGAAAGGTTACATTTAACAATTTCAGATTATTAATAGAATTATCTGATAAATTCTTTGCCAGAGATTAAAAAACTGACTTAAATTTAACAGAAAGTAATGATTAATAATGATAATTAGTAATTTGTTTGGTCAATTATACCGATTGTCTACTGATTAATTGGTGCATCGTTACTATCAAACTTCTCCGTAACAGCTCAATGAACAATATATTATTTACATGTTGTAGACCATTTAATAAAGAACTAACTGTTTTGTTTAAAAGACAATTTGAAAGGACTGTAGATTATATAATGAGTTGGTTATATGCCAATTTAAAATTACGAAGCAACGACTGCTCCATAGTGTGGGGAGTGTGACAGGACAGAATTGTGCCACAAGGTTTAGTTTTACACAAGAGAGCACTAGACTTTATTGTAGGGTCTAAGTGGGCAGATCTGGCTGTACTGCAAAGAAAATCCATTTGTGTTAAGAAAGAAAACTGCAGTAAATAATAATACCAAAACCACAAAAATTAATATAATAGTAATAACAATAAAGTTTAAAACAAGAGTTACAAAAAAAAATAGTAATGGTAACAATGGGGTTAATAATAATAATACAGTAGTCTCTCGAAAACTCGGCACTCGATAACCCAGCAGTCCGGATAACTTGGCCACACCCTGGCAGGGCAAAAAATCCTTAGTTAATTAATTTTCATTATAGACAGCTTTATGCCTCATAAAGTATTTTTCTGAGGTCTGTCTTATCAGGTAAATTACTGTACACAGTGTATTCATTAATTTTCATTTTCATGTAGTAAAGGCTCTATGCCTTCATAAAGGACGTACTTTTCCTTTGTTTAAGGG